>NC_136016.1:18282175-18472175 GCF_048128805.1 Centroberyx gerrardi
TCACAAAATAACTCCTGGAACGCACTGAACTTCACAAATTGATGATATCTAACAAGAGTAACCGAGGGAGGATTTTCCCTTTAACTGTCGGCATCTTACCACACAGCTGGAGTAGCCAATCCCTGCAAGCTTGGGGGAGATGTACTTCCACACCCCAATGCTGCCCTGCCGGATGGCCTGACCGGCCGCCAGCTCCAGGAAGAACAAGGGGATGCCAACAACCAGCATGAGCAGCACATACAGGAGGAGAAAAGCTCCTGGTGGGGAGAGGAGAAGAGATGTGTCAAAACGGTACACTTAATCTATAGAAAAACAAAAATGATGCTAATGTGAAGTTCAACCGAATGCTGACTGACAAGACTAGGACCTCACCTCCTCCATTCTGGTGGCACAAATATGGAAACCTCCACACGTTGCCGAGCCCGACACTGAACCCCACCTGAGCCAAGAAATACTCTATTTTACTGTTCCACCCGTCTCTGGCGGGCGGCTCCGACGGACCCTGCTGGCCGCTCTCCTCACCAGCACCGCCGTCGACCTCCGTCACGAGCGCGTCACCTGTCCTGTCGTCGTCACTGGGCAAGGGCTGCTTCTCCATCTAGGGGAGGGGGAAACAGAAACAGGTCAGAATGTAAACTATGCACTTCCGTCATGCAACACCTTTGTTTTGGAGGCATGGCTTGAGACTGACCTTACCCAAATAAAGCAACGGCCAATTATAGCCTTTACTCGTGGAGGGCCACAAATAACTATTCTGATGAGAGTGAGAGAGTGAGTGTGAGAAAGTGAGTGAGTGAGTGAGTGAGTGAGAGAGAGATCAATCTATAGGTCCCATAGGCTTTCCTAATGATTGCCTGATCACAAGTCACGACTCTGGCTGAGAAAAATCCTAAACAAATAAATAGCCACCAAAGCCTCATCTGACTTACTGTTGTCCTTGTAGACACAATGCTGACAGCTCACTGTACTTTGTCTCTATGTCTCTACCTAAAGCTAAAGTTAAAGTTAAGATTTCAAAAAAGGAAAGAGAGGAGAGAGAAAAAAGAAGGCGACAAATTGTCTTATAATTTTTTTCATAAAGAAATGTGGTGCAAATTAAACTATTAGCCAATTCCATAAACTAGTGAAACAGAGTTGATATCCTCCCATAGATTCTTTGCATGTTCACATTTTGCAAATTGAAATTTAGTCAGATCATAAGTTAGCAACTCTCTTATCCAGCTCTTCTCTAGGTGAATTGTTATAACTAACATATTGCTAACAAATCTGCATAGATAATAAATAATATAAAAATGTGCCTGTCACACACAAATCACACAATACCAATAAATCACAATAATATGGGAAGGCCTGGGATAGTGGGGGCCCAATATGATATATTTTCATTATCTACACTATTCTCTAATTCAGAACATAATCTACAGTATACATACTTTATACTATCAACTAAAGATCCACATAACACAAAGGCTCAAGCCCATGACATGAAGATCTCACTCCAGCCAGCTGACATATGTTGGCAACCCTGAAAGAGTTCACACAGAAAATGGATAAATATGTTTTAAGCCAGTTGTTCTCAACGTGGGGTTCGGGGACCACCAGGGGTCAGGGTTCCAGGATGTCCCCCAGCAAATTGATAAATCGTTTAACTGTAAAATGTTGAAGAATGACTATTTTGATTATAGTTTCACTGTGATCTCCACCTACAATACTGATAGTCATGGAATTCTGGACAAAATCATGTCTAACAATAAAAAATACTTTCAGTTTGTGTCCGAGAGACAAGATCTGGCCCTATTGTGTACTAAATTGGGGGGTTCTTGATATAAAAATCGCTGTTTTAAAACCACCTCCTGATATGGATAACTGACCTGACCACGAAGATGTAGAAACACAGTCGATGTGGCAGAAAAAAGGAAGAAAATCGGCGGTAATCTTCAGTCAGTCCGTACAGAAGAGGAACAAGAGGAACACGTGCAGCGATGTTGCACCGACTGTCACTACAATGTAAACCACGTCGCGAGCTACCTTCTTTAGTCTGTACTACAGCAGCTTACTTTAGTGTGTAACCATTTTCAAGTTCCGAGCTCATGGAAAGATTTCTAAAAAAATTGAGCAACAATTAGTGCTGAAAAGCCAGTTGTAGTTTTCTAACCGCGTCAAAGGATCAGTGAGTAAAAGCCGCGGTCTGTCTTATTATATTGAGTGGGTTTGTTTCTTCCGCATGATGCAACGAGGATGGACAGCGCCCACATCACAGAGGTGCCGCATTCAGGTGCTGTCGGAAATATTGGAATCACGAATCGAAAGCACCTGAACGACCCACCAAAGGGTTAATTGAACATCCACTCCCCCCTCGGAGGAATCCCGCGCTGCCGTTCCCTTAACTCTGACAACTGAAGTGAAATGTCTGAAGGCGGCAGCTGTAGTAGAAACGAAGTCAAGATTTGCTCGCACAGGCAAAATGGCCAGTTTGTGCCACCAAAACGAAGTGACACATTGGCTTCGATCGCTGCAGTGTGTGAGCCTGCAATTGGTCAACAGTGTCACGTGACTGGTTGCATTTTTAGGTATGTTCTTTGGGCTACGCATTCCCAATTATTCCCCTATCGTTTCGCTCATTTCCAAGATGAACAGACCTCAAGTTGCAGCAAGTATTCAGACATTTGCTTGCAGCACCGTGTTCGACAACAGTTCAATTTTGCGCATGTTCGATTTTGTTTCTACTATGCTTCCACCTATTGGTTGACCCTTCGAGGGCCGCGGGAGCGAGTCAACATTTCAGCAGACTTCAGGAGTGCAGCTTGACCAGAATGCATTTGGATTGTTTGTAATATCATTTGCACGAACACACATAGCGATATTAGGCCCTATAAGTTAAAACATTAAAACATCAATTACACAACTGGTGCATTTTCTCCTATTCATTCTCACAGTGCAGAACAAAGCAGCTCTGTGATGCTTCATTGCTAAAATAAAACAAACAGCCACCAAAACGCCACTTTTGTTTCAGCGCTTGTTTTGTTATTGTTTCCGACCAAAAGCACTTGACCGCTCGCCGAGACTGTGGATGTGTGAAATACGAACGTAGGAGGGGCACGTGAACGCAGCACACGCCTCCAGCACCTCCCCTTTGTTGCAGTGGTGACAGACGTGCCGTTTGGAAATACAAGTGCGAGACCACAGCAGTCTTTTGTTATTTATTATCGTAGGCTTTGTCTTTAATTTATCAAATTATCAGGCAAAACTTGTAATATTTAGGTTAAAGTAAATGAGGGGAAGTTGGAGATTTGTTGATATGGCTTTGACGCACGTTAGGCTGCCCTGCCTGAATTGTCAAATACAACACGTGGCAGATATTCACTTTCTCACTTTTAACTTTATAAACCTGTGATAGCCTTGGTGTACTACCAGAAGTCCCTCCTTGGCTATTTTTCACTTTTTAGTTTGTCAAAAAGTAAAGAAATTTACAGAAACTGGGCTGATGCAATAGTTTGTTCCTGCCAACAAATCTTAACTATAGCTTTGGGCTTTTAACAGTATTCATGATCAAATTATTTAAAATGTCAAACTGCTTTACCCTTTTCAACCTGTTTAAGTTTGAATACAGAAAGACTTCATCAGGCTATAAATTCACTCCAATGTAACTGTCCCGGGGGGAAGAAATTACAGGCTGCGGTACTCACTGTGCAGTCACACTGTCTGCCACGTAAGCCTGCTCAAATACAATATGAGATCCACTGCTTTCGCCAGTCCATAGGCTATAGGATACTGGGAAATACTTGGAAATAATTTCATGCATTCATTAAAAGCAAATACCTTATGGCATCAAGTTAATAGATTCTCAAGTCAAGTTGTCCAAATGTCCTCAGGGACACTAACCAAAGTCAAACAGTGAACGTGCTGCCGCTTCACCTGACTCCGCCTGCTCTGCTCTATTGGCGGATCGGACGGAGGCTTGGAGCCGCAGGTTTGTCCCATCCTGTCACAGACTGTTGTGAAATATGACACCCTCGGGTATTTATTTAGAAATTGTCTGCTGCTGTAGGCCACGTTTTGTGCGACGACAGGTAACGTATTGAAATGTGCCTGCCTGCAAGTGCAGCCTATGGCACAGACAGGGGCCGCTCTAAACTGCTGGAGGCCCTGGGGAAAAATATCTGTGGAGGCCCCCTTTTGAGACAAATCCTACCTACTGTCAAGTAATAAAGACCAAGTAAAACACACTTTTTTTTTTGTCTGTTTTGTTTTTTTGAAAATAAATTAATGGATGCGTGAGAACTTAGGCATTTGCCTATTCAGCCTACAGGGAGTGCCTTCTATGGGCACAGATTTCCCAAATGTGGCCCACTGTGGAAGGAGTACTGGAATGTCCTATGGAACTTTGCTGATATTTCACTTAAAGCTGCAATAAGCGATTTTTCTGACCACTAAAGGGAGACAGAAACCGCAACACATTTGTAAATAACACACAGCAAAGCCACTGCACTACAGAGACCTTTAAGGACAAATGGAAGGATAAATGCTAATAGCTAAGCTAAACGTATCTGCTTTCTCCCTCTCAAGGTTACATGTCCCACAATGACAGAAGTGAAGAGGTAGGTAGCAAGTTTATTAACAAGCACACTCGCTCGCTTCATCGATTCCACAATAAAGCTACTCAATTACAGTAACATGATTAAATGTAATTAGTTACTTCCACCCTTGGAAATGTGTGTGCTTGTTAGTGTGTGGGTGTGCAAGAGAGAGAGAGATAGAGAGAGAGTAAATATTTTTATCTCTAAGGTGGAGCGGTGTGCTGGGCGGGGCTGGGTGAGGTGACACACCTCTGCTCTGGAAAAGCTTTTAGAAGAGAGAGGAAAGCGAGGAATGAGATACCTGCAGTCACACACAGACTCACACACAGACAGACACACAGACAGCAAACACACACACACACACACATTTGCTGATATATTTTCAGGAGCCAAAGTATCTGAAGCCTAATAACCTTGGTAAGTTGATCACAAATAATTGTTTCCAGTCATCCGTCTATGTATTTGATATCTATGACTGTGATTTTTTAGACAATAGCTTGAGGGAACAAATAAGCTTGTACAGTGGAAGGTTTGCCGATGGATCGTCTTGTGATTACTTCATTCTCAGGTATTTGGTTTTGCAGCCATGAACCATGACAGAAATTGTATGACATTTTATACTGTCTTTGATTAATTTTGTTTCACTAAATCATAGATGATCAAGGTTGGAAGTAACTAATTACATTTACTCGCCTTACTGTAATTGAGTAGCTTTTTTATGTACTTTTTTGAGTATTTTTTTCAAGTCAGTAATTTTACTTTTACTCAAGTATGTTTTCACTGAAGTGTTGTACGCAGCTACATTTTTAAATCACATCCATTACAGAGTACAGATTTTTATGGCTCTCCATAAGAATCAGAAACTGGACAAGAGTAAATTGACAAATTCTGGAGCCATTCACAGTGAGAAGAATAATCTGGCTTTACTTTGTGCACTTTATTTTGTAATTTCCAAGTTTTTCAGTTAAAAGAATCTAGTTTGAACTCTACTCTCTTCCTTTTGGAAAAGATCTAACTGTTCCCTTCTCTAAAAAGTAACTCTTTTACTCTGAGTACATTAGCTACTTTTTATTTTTACTTAAGTAGATTTCCCCCCCATTACGTTTACTTCTACTTAAGTAAAATATAAGCAAATTAACAGTACCTCTACTTGAGTAGGATATTTTAGTCCTCTTTCCACCACTGGTGATGATTAGTATTGATGTATGAATGTAATGCCAGTGGAGGCTGTTCTCTTGCAGTGATTTGTCAAGCTACCTGAGATCTAAAGTCCAAATCAAAGAACTATCTATCGCAATCTGAGATTTCATTAAATCTTGACTGAGGATCTGCTGATGTGGATATCTGGGAAAAATCATATGCATTTCATTCAATCTCATCATAGGTCATCATATCCTTATTAAAACACATTTTAATTATTTTGACTTGACCTTTGATCAACTCCTGAATTCTGTTGTCATGGTAACACGACCTATGAAGTGTACATACATTATAAACATACACTAGACTGCTGATTTAAGTGGTTTGGAGATAGTTATCGTAAGGAGGATTTGCTGATGTGGATTTCCCACAAAAAGGTCTTTTCTTAGAGGGACATTAATCCTGAGATCTGTAGGCAAGCAGCACAGTGTAGAAATTCAACTCTGCTAATGTAAGAATTTGGTTTGATTTTAGTCCATGTTTTGAAAACTGTTTTCACTACAGAGGGAAAATGTGCACAAAAAACCAGTCATTTATCCTTAACTGCAGTGTCTCAGACTTTTATTTTGAAATAGCATATCATAAGAGTACCATGCCAGCCTGTTTGACACCAACAGAATCAAAGTAAGACATTTTGATGAAACCAGTCATGAAGAGGTGTGGGTGATACCAGATTGAAACTGTTCCCGACTTCCTCAGTACCAGTGATCCCAGTATTGATGGCCACTGGGGAGCAGAGAGATGAATGGTTGAGATGTGGCGACACTGTCTTGTCGTCAGACTGGTTGGGCGGCTCAGTCACACGACGTAGTCCCGGGTTACTGAGTCAAACAGAGGGAGGGACAGGCTGATGGAGACTGAAACAGGGGAAGGGAAGATGTGAATGAGGATGTTACTTTCTTTTAACACCGACTGGCATTTTCTCAGGTACTGGCCAAGGCAAAATAAGGAAGGAAAAATAGCAGAAATTAGAGTCACTGTGTTAAAATGACTCATCAGTGGACGTCAGTGGATCAAAGGTCTTTTGACTACACCCTTTGTAAATCCACCTGATATGTTTTCTGAATGAAGCTAATAATCCATTCCCCCACGCTCCAGCAGCCTTTTCATCATGAGCCGCTCTACCTTACAAAATGTCTCCATCATTTTCTCTCCATGTTCAACAGAAGTGTAAAACACTAGAGCAGCCGTCAGAGCGGACCAAGGATGACAAACATCTCACGGTATCTTGTCAATGTAAGTTCTGTGAGCACATTCTGCTTTCTATTACAGATACAGGAGGTTTCCTGCAGGAGTGAACATATATTTTTTTCCTCATCCTTTACTTCTCTCTCTCCCCGGTTTGCAGCACCTGTTGACGTTCTCCCTGCAGGATGGGGAGGTGCAGAGCGTGGAGGAAGCCCAGGCTCGTCTCTCCTTCCTGGCTCAGGCCGATAAGCTGTGGAGCCAACAGATGATCCTGGAAGTGAGCTGGGAGGCCATTCGGCTCCGAGACGTACAGAGCCAGGTGAGGGCCACAGGCTGGGTAGGGCTGGGCGGTATATTGTATAATATCGATTTGTGATATGAGGCTAGATATCGTCTGGGATTTTGGTTATCGTAATGTTAAATAACTTAAATGTTACTTTTTCCTGGTCTTAAAGGCTGCATTACAGTAAAGTGATACATTTTTCTGAACTTATCAGCCTGTTCTGGCTGAGTAAAATGAACAAATATTGGCTTTACCTTCTCATCATATCCACATTACTTATTACTGATTACACATTAATGATTACTAATGATCATAACTAATTTTCTAAATTTTCTTGTAAATATCTTATGAAAGCACGAATACTCATCCCCAAAAACTCGTCACATTGTCTAAAATATTGTGATATTTGATTTTGTCAATATGGCCCAGCCCAAGTGGTGGGTCATTAAATTGAATTAATGTATTAATGAGTCAATAAATTATTCAAAATATTATATTGCAATGTACTTCTGGGTTATGGATGAAAGAATGGCTATACAGCAGTGCGCTGCAGTAGTAGATGTAGAAGATCCTGATTCAGAAATGCCATTCCACCAGGCTCAGATAATGATTTTCAAAATGTCATCGACTCATGCAGGACGAGCTGGAGAAATATTCTATCCAATCCATCTACCGCTGCGATGCCATTCACACGGAAAAACGCTTCCCATCCCTCCTTCTGCTGGTCTGCCAGAGCACAGATCAGAAGAAGCCAGACATTCACTTCTTCAACTGTGAGACTGTGAAGGTGAGCGAAGCCTGAGTGACGTCTGTCCCGTCTTACCCAGTCAGGTTTTACAAGTGATGCCGCCTCACCGTGCTGCTTGTTCTTTTGTAGGCGGAGCAGATTTGCGATGACATCACAGCCGTGGTTTCAGGTTCGAGTAAGAAGCTCCCCGAGGCTCTCAGGTACAGTGAACACCACGGTCATGGTGATGCTTCTTAAAGCAACGCAAACCGTATAGCAGGTCCACCCACCTTCTTGCATAACCTTCTTATGGTTTAATGTTGTGCCAAAAACTACAGACTACATTCCAATGAATTCATGAAAAGACATGGGAATGGCTCTGATGAAGGCTTTAATGCTAAAACCCTTTAGCCTTAACTTAGCTGTAAAAAGTAAAAATAACAAATAATCGAGATCAAGTCTTGTCCTATTTTTGTTTGATTGCGGTTTTTGGAGTGCTGCCATTCCCATGTCTTGTCATTGGAAGATCTTAAAGCAAAGTGTGTGTATGTGTGTGTGTGTGTGTGTGTGTGTACTGTTCCTGCATGCATACAGTATGTCCCTTGGTGTTTTAGAGAGAGAGAGTTAGATAGACAAACATACAGAAAACAGACACATGGCCAAACAAAGAGACAGCCACACATAATACAACGTTATACTTCCCATCTCTCACTGTTTGCCTTTCCCTGCTCTTATCACCATTATCTCTTGGTTTCTACTGAATCAAAGCAGCCTGGAGACACCATCCACCTGTCTGAGAGAGAGAGAGAGAGAGAGAGAGAGAGAGAGAGAGAGAGAGAGAGAGAGGACAGTGTAAACAGCTGAGAGAGAGCGAGAGACGACAGACCCGTTTTTCCGGTTTCTACATAACTTAAGAAGGTGTGACAGAGAGAACAAGGCCATTGTGACAGAAAGGAGAGAGAGGAGAGCAGAGGGATGACGGTGGAGGTGCGCGGGCTCAGGGCCTGAACGGATTACCGCTCTGAAACACACTCTCTCTTAAAGGACGTGAAAAGGACACACACTGTTTTGTTGGTAAGGGAATCTGCTGGGTTTTGCTTGAAGACACACCTGTTTCCGATCCACTGTAACTCTGGCAACGTTTGAGTTAGTACAACACAGAGGTATTTGCAGAAATACGCGTGCAAGGGTAGGTAAACATACCAATGTCAGCCAAAGTTTTGACCTAGACTGATACATGTCCTTGTTGTCTTTTGGTAGACTTGGTTTCCCTTCTTACTTGTTGATGTGTTTCAAAGGAGAATTTAGAGCGAGGCGTTGTATTTTGTGGGATATTTAGCCATGAGTAAGCTTAATCGCACTGTTTACTGTACTCTGATACTGATATGAGGGCTGCAGGCTTGAGTTTCAGAAGGAACAACATAACTTCTGTTGACAGCGGACTGTGTCGTCTAATTGGATTCAGCGATCAAAGATGTCCTCCTGTTGTAACTAGTCACCTAGGCTGCTGAGACGGACAGAAAGAGGATGAGCCTGTCTGACAATCAAAAGGGTGATTCAGTGTGTTTCAATGCCGTATGCCCTCAACTGTAGGGTGTTTCCCTGTAAAGTCTGGTGCTGAGTGAATGGCTTCTACCATCAGCAGTGCGGCTGCACCTACAAGAAGGCACCGTTGTTATCGTAACGCAGTCAAAATTGATTCTGCAGCTTTTCAAACCTGTAAAATGTTATATTTACACCGCTGACACACTCCCTTCTCGTCCTCCAGGCTTCCCCAGAGTACCGGAGGGATGATCGACCCCTACGAGATCCCCAACCACCCCATCCCACACGCTCCCAACCCCCCTCCGCCCAACCCTCCACCTTACCCCGGACCCAGAGGTGAGGCCGTTGTTTATTTTCACGTGAATGTTTTTGCGCACGCTCGAGCAATTACGTGTTTGCCGTGTCAATAAAACGCTTTGTGCGGGAAGTGCTTGAAGTCAGAGGGAAGGAGAGGATGAAAAGGTAGGAAGGACGGAAGGAAAGGAAGGGAAGGAGAGAAGTGAGGCACAGAGAGAGGTATTTAAGGTAAAAGGCTCTCAGGAGCACAGAGATTACATTGTGTGTGTTTGGGGGGTGGGGGGTGGGGGGTGAAGGGGGCAGGAATTCCAAATGCAGGAAATACCGGGGCGATGAATGAAAATGGATGAACTGAATCTTCTCCTCTCGTCCACAACAGCGAACGGCCTGAACGGAGGGCCTGATGCCTCCTTCCTGCGAGCGGAGAGAGAAGTGGTGCGCCTTCTCATCACCTTGACACACACACTGTTGTTTTTTTTTGGTTGTTGTGTTTTCCAATCAGCTCTGGTTGTAACTCACACCTGAACAGGACAACTAACTGGTTCTCCCTCTCCTCCTTAGGGGATCCTCAATCACTGCTTCGACGACATCGAGAGCTTCATGGCCAAGCTGCAGCAGACTGCCGAGGCTGCCACAGTGCTGAGTCAGAGGAAGAAGAAAAAGAAGAAAAGCAAAAAGCAAAATGCTGAAGGTAATGAAAAGGGAGAGATTTTCCAGAAGATATTATCAGTTTTGAAGTGATCTCATACTGATGGGAAGCTAATTGGACTCACCTAGACAACTGGTTGAAACAACAAACCTATCATTTGGACGTAGAGCCTGATAACACGATGACCTGATAACACTTATCTGTATTTTGTGTGTCACCGTTTGTCAACAACAGAGGACTTACTCACTGCGAAGGCCCGCCCCCCGCCAGAGGAGGAATTCATCGATATCTTCCAGAAATTCAAATATTGCTTCAGCCTACTGGTGTGTGTTTAACCAGGTCACATTTCAAATTCAGTTTTTATTATCTTGCATTATATTAACCACTCTCTCTCTCTCTCTCTCTCTCTCTGTGTCTCTGTCTCTTTCTCTCCAGGCCCATCTGAAGTCAGCTATCTCCAGCCCTTCATCAGAGGAGCTGGTGCACCATGTGTTCAAACCTCTGGATATGGTGAGTGAGTCAGTCACGGCCTTTGCCTTGTGGCAAAGCTGGTGGGACACCTGTTGTTGCTATTGCTGTCAGCACGAGGTCTCGTCTTTTATAGCAGGCCAGATAAATAAAAAGCCAGGGGCGAGACGTGAAGAGCGTCTTAAAATACATCTAGCTTATGTAATAATCACTATTCCCCATGATGTCATATCAATAACTGTAGGAGAGCAGATGAACAGAGAATAAAGGTGGAGAGAAAAACATTTGGAGACTGCCATGGTGATGGAGTTATATTATAGATGTTTGGATTATGATTATTTTAATCATTTACCTGTTAATTGTTCATGTAGTGGACACAGGCTGTGTGTGTTGTCATGTTTGTTCCTGGGCTAGTATGATTGGACAGTATGGTTAGTGCGTAAAAGGGACTGAAAGCATGTGTTGTGTCAAAATAATGGAAAAGGCCTCATTGCCATTAAGTAATGCTGCCAGGAACTACAAGTGCCATTCAGTATTTACACAAGGCAGTTCCCTGCTTGATAGGCTGAATATGATAAATGCAGCATTTGCTTTGGGCTTGTTTGCGGGGCAGTTTTTCTGCAGTTTGTGTGCAGGAATGCGTTCTTAATGAATACCTCAAACATATTTTGGCCTGGATTTGAGCAGTGAGTCTTTTATCATGAGAACAGCCAAGCCACTCTTCCTTGACTGCTGTTTTGAATTTTAGCTTGGAAGTATCTGAGCTTTCAAAATGTCCCTCCATGACTTTTCCAAGACCGACTTTCTGTACAAACCAGTGTTAGATTTTCAAAATGACACAAGGAAATACTACTTCTAAATATATTTACCTGCTTCATTTGACCGCTTGTTGTTCTCTTAGACCCCCCCAAAAATGCCATCCATTGGCCTTTCTAGTGTTAATGCCATGACACATTCTCCTGAAATCAAACACTGAAATGAAATTAAACACAATACATGTACATTTACTCTTGACTCTTGCACTGTAATACTTGAATTAAGATAAAATATACTTCCAAATAAAATATTTAGCAAGTGTGCGTCACACATGGAAGTTCAGGTGTGTCCCTTTTGATGTTTAATGCAACATGAATGGCACATTGCCTTAATTTTTCCCATCAAGATATGAATCAGCCCAGAGTAACAGAATCAAAGGTAGACTGGGTGTGTTTGATGTGTGTATCCTGACACGCCTGTATGGAAAGAGGCAGGCAGGTGTGAGAAACCTCATGTCTCTGGGATTGCGTGTGTGTGTGTGTGTGTGTGTGTGTGTGTGTGCGCGCGCTTGGGTGCGTCCATTATGTGTCCACTATGTGTGTGTGTGCATGTATGCTCACTGATTGCTGTAACAGAGGAAAAAAGCTCCATTAAGACTGCTTTTGCTGAAAAAACGTGGAAAGATTGGTTGTCACTTTTACAAAATCCTAAATGTGTTATTTACTCAAAGAAGTTATGTTTGTACTCTTAACGCTATGCAATCAATTACAATTAATTAAATCCAAAGCAAATAATTTGTGTTGATTAAACACATTTCAATGATATGGAACCAAGTAAATCCAAAGATCTTTTTCAGTGTTCATGTGCAATTTAATCAACCAATGCCATTTTTGTATGTAATGTACAAACGGTCAATCACTAGTAATAAGCAATAGTGTGGATTTCACTACCACACCAGCTATTGTTAGACTTACATTATCAGCCCTCCCTGAGCATTTCGACAGTGTGAACAAAGTGTTGTGTTATCTGTGTGTGCAGATGGTGAAGACGACAGGCGGGCCGGCCCTGGGAGCCTCGGTGACCAGCCCCGCCCTCACCAGCTCTGCCGTCTCCCTGCTGCAGGACAGCCTGAGCGAGGAGGAGAGGCAGCTGTGGACGTCTCTGGGCCCCAACTGGACTCTCCCTCGGTCAGTAATCTGCACCGTCACCCGACGCCTCATTACCTGCAGTGACGAGGGTCGCTCGGTGTGCCAGTCGGAGATCAGAGTAACATGAAATGACAGTGTCAATATTTGCTATTTTAAAGAATGTTGTCCCAGTTCCACTGAGTTGAAATGCTTTTCTTTAGACTGAATACTGCTGAGTAAATTCTTACTACTTCTTTCTTTAAAAAAGTAAACATTAAATGGTTAATATTGACAGTCATTTTTTCTTTTCTTGCCGGATTCACTTATTTCACAATTAGGGTTAGGCTGATATATAGATATTGAATATTGGCCAGTCAGTGTCATCCACCGCTATGATGGAGGCTCCTCCCTGACCACAGCTACATAAAAACCTACAGTAAACTTTTCTTTTCTTTATTTTATTTTAAGGAGCTGCTAACCACCTAAATGAATTTTATTGGTATGGGTTTTAATGAAGAGTTTTAGTGTCACTTGATGGCATAAATGCCTTTTCCACCCTCCTAAGAATAAATTCTGGGGGAAACACTGAATTTTGGGGGATTTCTTGGGCTTGAAAATTGACAAATTTTAAGATTTTGAACATGCTCAATACCAAAATATCAGCATCTGTATCAGCCTTCAAAAACCCATATCAGTCGAACCCTATTCACACTGCCCACTGTTTCTGGTTGCACTGTAACGTGATACCCATGAGTGATGAGGAGCAGTACTGACGGTTTCTTCTCCTCTCTCAGTTCTCAGCTCAGAGGGCCCGTCGCTCCGTACACTCCAGTATTTTTGGACGGCTGGAAGCCAGAAGCCTCGAGGGCGGACGGGCAGGTTTGGGAGGATCCGGTCGAGTCACAGCACAAACACGAAGCCCTCCGAGCAAAACAGGAGGTATGGAATACCTGCGGATAACGTGGGTTAGACACTTACTGCATTGTGTGTGTAGAGAGAGATGTGTGTCAGTGAGGAGCACGGAAAATCAGAGTGTCTACACGCAGACATAAAGGGTTTGTTCATAATAACACAGTGAAACAATTAAATTCTCCTTGCAATGCTGTCATACAAGTCCTGAACTGTGCAGTGGGCTATTGGAGCTTTTCTTCAAGAAGGAATGCCTCCAGTTCTTTAAAGGATGAAGGAGGTGGAAATCTACTTTCCATAAAGATTCAATGGTGTTTTCATCTGACTTTGACTTCATCCTGGAGATCATGAAACCACTCTTGAATTTGTTTAGCAGTGTACTGTATATGTGAGCATCATAATCTTGGAATATGGGAACAGTTTTTACACCATAGAGTGCAGCTGGTCCTGTAAAACGGCCTCATATTCCTTGGCTGTTATATGGCCATGCAGAGCAATTATCCTAACCCTCAAACTATTACAGATTCACCACAGTGTTTAACAGTTGGCAACAGACATTGTGGGTTGAAGGCATCCTTTTGCTTTCTCCAAACATAAACCTGTCTGGATGGAGGAAAAAGGGTGAAAAACTCATCAGACTCATCAGACCATGTTACTTTCCTCCACTGCTCAGGCTCCAGGTTTTGTGCTCCTTACAACAGGTTATGCATCTTTGTGTGCTGGCCTTGGCTACAAGCAGCTTCTGAATGGCAGCCCTGCTTTAAATACCAGCTGTGTGAAGCTCATGACCTACAGTTTTTGTTGAGACTGTGTCACAGAGGTGTTGATTCACTTGGTTGTAATTTTTGAGGCTGTAGTTCTGTGGTGTTTAGCAACTATCCTGTTAAGTGCCCATCTGTCCCTGTAGGTGAGCTTCAACTTGCTACCACAGTTCCTCTTTGCCAATGCAAATTGTGGTTCCCTTGCCACATTATAATTGTTAAAATTAGTGTTTTTGTGACCAATACACCTGTAATTCAAGCATCAAGTTTTTGGCCTTGTTGGAACTGTTTGTTGCCTCATACTGCTTTGAAAATTGCTTGTCAGACCTCTTTTAAAGTTGAAACATGCTGTTAAATGGCATTCAACTTAATATGACTCACCTGCATAGCGGCCTTTGTATTTGTGATTTAGATACTTCAAAGTTAATTCTCTCTGCCTGTGTGTGTGTGCATGTGTATGTGTGTGTTTCTGTTTTCCTGTATGTTTATGTATCTCTGTCTCTTTCTCACCCGCAGCAGCAGCAGCCCCCTCAGTTGGTCGGACCTCCTGCCACCTACATCAGTGATGAAACGTATGTCAAAGAGCAAAACACTCAACTATCACTACTATTCACCTCCACTGCATGATAACAGCCTCCATTCCCTCTCCTCTCCAGAGACAGCAGCGTGCCCCAGCCAGAGCCAGAGAGACTCTACAGCTGCAGCTACGACTTTGTAGCCAGGAACAGCAGCGAGCTTTCAGTGCTGCAGGGAGAGACACTTGAGGTAATGCAGTCAAGTCATTCGTTTGCCATTACACAGTGATTACAGGACCGTGACGTTCAGGGCGTATTTTTGATTCCCACCCTATAACCACCACTGATATAGCAGGTGTTACTGTAGCTGAGGAAGACAGGAAGTTCTTTATTCAGTCATTAGTGATCAATTTATGACCATAGTGGGAGTTTCTTGAGTCAAACAAACAGATATTACATTGGCAGGAGGCCTACACTTGCCAACCTCAAAGTATAAATAGATCAGATAGTGAGGAATTTTTAGACACTGATGACGTGGCGCTGGGTTTGACAACACATGATTCATGTTTGTGTGGTACGTTCATCTAGAAAGCATATTTTCTGGTTTTCGACACACCCAGCAGAACACTCATTTACGTCTTTGACAGGTGATCGAGTCGTCCAAGCGCTGGTGGAAGTGTCGTAATCGGTTCAACGAGATTGGCTTCGTTCCCTTCAACATCCTGGAGCCTGCAGCTCACATAGACAGCCCCGTCACCAACAAACCTCCCAGGGTAACACACACACACACACACACACACACACAGATACACAACCACACAAACCACACAGTATCCTCTCACCTGTACATACCTGAATTAAATTCCAGTGTTATTTTCTCCCCGCTCCGCATTCCCAGGCTCCAGCTCCGCCCCCCCAGGCGAGGCCTTTCTCTGTGGCCCCTCCCAGCCCCCCTGCCCCGCCCCAAACCCACTCCCCCCAACGCCCACGCAGTTTACCGCCTTACAGCCAGCATATCCCAGCTGCGGAGGACTCAGATAAAGGTACCACACTCTACATTCGGGTGTGTGAGTGTGTGGGAGGTGTGGGTGTGTCACATATCCGCTGTGTCATAGAGACAATCTTTGTCTCGTGTGGCAAGGAGGCTTTTCATTCATTCATTCATTCATTTATTTATACAGGAAAAAAGATTAAAACACCATACAAGATATTTAAAACACTTTGGGCCCTACTCAGAAAAACTGTAGGTTTATAGAGGCTTCCTGTCCTGCAGCCACAGAAAAGGAAAACAAAGTATTTAAAAAGGAGACGATTCAAAAGAGATAGATATTTAGAAGAAAGTATAAGAAACAAGAGATTATCAAGGAAGTAACAAAGGAAGAGATTAAGAATTTAAAAGGTTCTTGGTTCGGAAGCAATCCCAGATACGACCTGACTACACAACAAATCGTTGATGACAGACCTGATCCTCCAGTAGGAAGTTTTTATAAGATTGTTTAAAGATGACAAGAGATGCACAATTTCTAATATGTAAGGAAATCTTGTTCCAAAAATATGGTGCAGCTGTAAAAGAAAAGCTGCAAGATCTAAGACCATAATTGTCCATAATTGTCATATTTTGGCAAGGGATTCTCACAATTACTGATGGCTGAAATGATTTGTGTTTGTCTTGCGGTTATAATTTCTGGGTAGGCGGGTCCTTATAAAACCCGGCATATGATAGTACTGAATCTGACAATATAGTTCCATTGCTGAAAGTTTACAGTAATTATCATAGTATAGGGAGCTATAGTTTTCTAGACTCTCACTGCACAAAGTTACTTTCTATGTAGTCTATGTAGTTTCTATGAGTCAAAGATGGAAAGGACAAAGACAAAAAGGGGATGGAATGATCGTCTTCAGTAATGTGCAGCCCATCTCTTGTGTGATGTTTGCCACTGAGTCACAGTCACAGTTATATATTCAGTTGAGTGTGAAAGGCCTAAATATCTGTGCCACCTCCCACCTCCTTAGTGATGTTGGTGAATGACGAGCTGCTGCAGAGGCTGACCAATGGGAAGGCCGGTCTGAACAAGCCGCTGGTCATCCCTCGCTCCGTGGACACCTCTGTTCCCCTGGACTACCACTCACCTCCAGAGGAGGTGGCCGACTGGCTTAGAGGGAAGGGCTTCAGCGAACCGTGAGTGATGTCACAACCGCTGCCATAATCCCACAGACCAGATTAACCACATTCAGTTAACATTGAAATGCCACCGATACGCCTGAGTTCATTAAAAGAGAGAGTTAATTAATAGAGAATGAATTAGAAAAGATGGAAAAGGGTAACTGTTACAGTGCGTAGGATGATTTTCTGGTACATCAAGGTACATTTTCTGTTTAAACACAACAGTCAAACACAACAGTCACAATGAAACAGCATTTCGAGAACATCTTGCTTCCTTAATGTGATGTATTTCTTGTTGAAACAGGATATTGGGGCGGGACATAACGCAGGGAGGGATCAATCAAAAGCGTAAACCAATCAGTTAGGGAGAGAAAGGCAGTTTTATCTGATGGGAGGGGCGGAGGGGCGGGAGTTTTTATGTCGCCTCCTGATACACAATGAAGTCACCACTAAAGTTTTTCTGTTTTCCAGGAAGTAAAAGTAATAAGATTTTGATATAAAAATCTAATAAGATAAAAATTTTTGTCTTTTTTGTCAACATTGTCATTGTTTTTTGGCATAAATTGTCAAATAGATGTATGGTATATAGTTAGAATGAGCTACAAAGGCAATTTTTTCCATTTCAGAGTGAGTTTAAGGATATAATATAAAGTTTATTTGGATGTAAAAGCTGAGACAAACATTCTACCACATCCACTAGATCAGTTTTACGTTACGACTTTCCAATCTGTCATAGCAATAACCTGCAGATTCTCAAGTTAAACAGTTTTCCCCATGTCAGTTTCAAGTGTGTGAAATAAAAGTCTACTTATGTACATTAAATAACTAAAGATTGGAGGTTCCATAATGCTAAAACATTTGTCATGAGAATTTCACGGGCAGTTTATGTAAACAGAAGATTTAATCTCTGTCTTCCTCACTGTGTGTGTGTGTGTGTGTGTGTGTGTGTGTGTGTGTGTGTGTGTGTGTGTGTGTGTCCTGCAGCACGGTCTCGTGTCTGGGTGTGCTGACAGGCGCTCAGCTCTTCTCCCTCAACAAGGAGGAGCTGCGCGCTGTGATTCCAGACGAGGGCGCCAGAGTGTACAGCCAGCTCACCGTGCAGAAAGCTCTGCTGGAGGTAATGAACTGTTCTGAGTGACCAATGCGCATTCTGAGGTCTTTCACATCTAATCATATCACTCCGCTCTAAAGTAGTCCGGTTGATTTTGTTGAGTTCTAATCAAATTTACTCTAAAAAAACGTTATTCCTTGGTTATTTAAGACACTCACTTAACCAAGGTCAGAAACATAGAAGATTTTTCCAGCACAAATAATATAATTGCCGGTTAGAGGCTGAACGTCAATCTTACTGGATTTGTTTACATTGCTATGGTTACAGTTCTGCAATAGCGTAGTCCATTGATGCTAGCTTCCATGCTAGTTACAGATGTTTCTATGGTTGCAGTCCCACTGGACTATTTTTTCTAAGGAATCGTGTGAATTACAGTAGTTTTTAATAAAATAATTTCAAATCAGTATTTCGTGTAAAGTGATTGACATCTTTGATAAGTAGCTGTGTAATACTGCAAATGCAATAATGTGATGTCGGGGGTTATTTTGCGATAATCGTCTCGCTGTAGCCTACAACCCTCTGGACTCTGGAGCATTGAGACCTGTGCAACTTTTAGATTTGAAACTATGCATATATAGTCCTCTCATCATATTACCACATGGCATGCCTGACAAAAAAAAACAACCCTCTTTTTATGTTCATTTCTCCTGATTTGATTCTATTTCCTTTGATTCACAGGACGCCCGAAAAGCCACAGAGCTGGAGGCAGTCATGGAGAAACAGAAAATGAAGGTTGATCTGAAACTGGAGAGCAGCACATTGTGAAACCCAGCGGTCGACATCATGAATTTCCAATGAGGAATACAGCCATCACTTATATTGGACTCTGAAAATAGCAAAGGCTCCATTTTTCTTTTTGCCAGAGGACACAATCTACCCCTGACTGTGCCTTGACCTTCTAATAACAACATGATGTCCATGAAAAGCAGCATCCATGAAGGGCATTTTTGATACTTAATCCCAAAGCCGAAGTGTCTGGCCTTGAATCACAAATCAGAGTTTTGCTTGCAAATTCTAATCTGTACAAGCAAGTGCAAATTAAATTTTAGTTTCTTAACATTGAAGGCTGTTAATTTGTGTTGTACACTGTTCTTAACTTCAATGCCGACATGCATGATTGCTTCCCCTGTGCCATTTCTGCCTGGTAGTTGAAGACTAACTTGAATGAATGTATTTATCTTTTGTTTGTACAATACTTGTCTTATCATTCTAGCATGTGATTTCTCACCAAGTCCCTTTGCATATTACGTTGGCAAGAAAGGGCCGATACACAATAAAAATTAAAAGGCTGGGATTTTTATTGAGACTTTAAAGAAAGTTTTCCAGCAAAACAAACAATTATGACAAGTCCACAGACTTCACACATTAGGTAAAGCAATGCATCCATTTAAATGTGTTTGCATTCAACTATTAGAGGCTGATGTAGATGGAGCAACGGAAGAAAATCAGATCGATTCAAATGTATATTGAACAATTTTTAGGATAGGATTTCCAATGTGGCAAATTTCTAATGACAACAAACCAAGAACAGTCATTTTTTAACCTATTGCTTCACGTGCCAAGACTAAGTTTGAAGTTAATATTTGTCTTCATTACATAAAAAAACAAAACAAAAAAATAACAGGATGGGAATAAATTCTAAAACAAAAAAGGAGACTTGCCACCAATGCCAACAATACAAAAAAAGCATTTACTTATACTGGCCAAGCTCTCGAGCAGATGTAATTCCTTCACTATTGGCAGCATAAAATAAAACTTGATTAGTTGAGACATCAGCTGGGAATTGGCAGAAGTTGAGAGACATAAGCTAGATACTAAAACTAGCAACCTTAAAACCTTTTTTGATCTTCAAATTTGCAAGTTCTTAAAACATAAATAATAACAGGGCTTTATCGACTTAACTTATTTGGAGACAAATCTGTGGAGAAAGACATTCATGAACTGCACTCATGCCGTGCAACGTCAAACTGCTGCTTACCACAAGCTGGTGAGAGGAAAGCCTTCAGGGGGAGAAATTAAAGCCTTGATAGCATAAGGCTATTCTGAACATGACAATCAGTAGGCCCGAAAGATATTTACAGACAGCAATTCTGTATCAAAAGACCAACAATTAATAACAAAAAGAATACGGATCCGTTTCATTTTCCGGTTCATTCCAACAGACCGTCAATTTATGCTTTCTTCAAGGTTAATCTGAACATTTTCTATTGGAATCAGGGCAAGGTACTTTTTACGAATATAACAGCATGTATTGAATATAAACAGCCACCAAATCACAGATGCGTGGGAATTACAATACACTCCATCACTGACCAATAACTAATCCCCATCCAAAAAAAAAAACAAAAAAAAGAAGAAAAAAAATACCTATATCTGGATGCTAGAAAAGAGAATGCATATAATATTTCAGGTGATTGTATGCAGTTATGTACACACACTGGGTTGGCTGCAGTAGCTGTTAAAGCAAAGTCAAACAAGAGGGGTCAGGTGGGGGAACGATGAGGTTATTCATCATACAAGGCAAGGAGAGTCTGTATAACATCGGGTTATCATTCACGGAGATGCGAGGATGGACAGATGTGTGTGTGTGTGTGTGTGTGTGTGTGAGAGAGACAGGAGGAGGTTGTGTGTGTTGTGGTGGATGGAGTTTGGTCTTCAGAGGTCCCCCATGTCCCTGTCGTCCGCCCGGCGCGAGTCCGACCTGCCGTTCACGCCGTCCCTCCTGTCCCGCTCCCGCTCCCGTGACTTGTCTCTGGACGAGCGCTCCTGGTCCCTGGATGACCTGGGTGACGAGACGGCGGGACACGCACACATTCAGGGGAAGTGACACAAAATTGCATCAGGAAAGCAAAGAGGAAAAGTAGAAAACGGGAGTGTTTATTTCAAGTCAAGTTTCACGTGTCACAGGGCTTCAGAACACCCATATTTAGAAATAAATGAAAACAACAATCACGAATGAGAACCATAGAAAAACTCCCACAAAAACCTTAGTAGGAAACAAAACATGGAGGAAACTTTGGAAAGGGCCTCACAAAGAGGAATCACCCTAGAAGGATGGTCAGGTGTGCAATGGGTGTTGTGTGTGGGCAAACAAAAATTAAATGTTGATAAAAAAAAAATACACAGAACTAACAGAATAAAAAGGCTTGTGTGAACATCCAGGTCTGGCAAGGGGGTTTCAACGCCAATAATGTTCCTTATCCTATTTATTACACGGCTACTCACTAAAGACATTATGAAATATCGCTTTAAAATGGTTTAATTACAAGCTAAAGCGATTTACAAGCTTTAAAAGAAAGAAAAAGTCGAGAAGGACTGTCTGCAGTAACTAAGGAGTAATGTCTTCATGGCATGAGGTGTCACCAATGAATTTGATTAGAAATCAACAAAATCAACCGGACTTGTTGACTGCAGTGATATAATTAGATGTGAAACAGCAGTGTGTTATGTGAAACAGTGATTTGTTATTCAGAAATAGACTACAGAACGTGTTCACTGGCCAATCAGAACAAAGCTGTGTAATAATAGAAATAGAAATATATGCACTTGTTGGACTAGAATCAAATCTCGTCACAACTTTCTCTCCTGTGCCTCTCCTACTCTCACATTTTATCTTTCTGTCTGAATAAAGAAAAAGTCCTAAGGGGGAACTGCCCACTGAGTTTTTTTTTTTATAAACAGGCAAAAGAATGGATGTTCTGTCTCTAAAAAAGCTACAATTATGGAAAACAAACAAATAATTAAATAAAAAATAACGCATACACATTCCTGACAAATGTGTCTGAGCTTTACGGGCCTTTTGCTTGTGAGCAAGGCATTGTGGGAGCACAGTGTGAGTGGCTGAGCTGGTTGTGTGTTTACTTGTGTCTGGAGCTCTGCTCGTGGCTGTGACGGTGGCCTCGGCTGCGGGAGCGGGACCGGCTGCGATGCCGCCTCCTCCTCTCCCTGTCCCTGGAGCGTGAGCGTGAACGGCGCCTTTCCCGCGACGTGGAACGTGAACGCCTCCGCCTGCGGTCACGAGAACGGGACCTGAAAGAACAACAGACAGCACTTAGGTTATAATTTAGCTCAGATATTCCATTTATATATATAAACTGAACAAACAAATGATTTTTGGTACAATAAATGCAGTTCTTTGTACATGGCTGGGGGAATGTCTTACCTTCTATGCTCTCTGCTTCGTGATCTGGTCCTGTGAAATAAATGGACAAAAAAGTTTAACAGTAAAATATAACAATGCAAACAATAAATTCCCTTCCATAGATGTCAAATCAGGTCTTTACAAGGCCTGCACCCACCTCTTCCTCATCCTTTCCTCTTTCTCCCTCTCTTCTCTCCTCTTTAGGCGCTCCTGGTTCCTCTTCTCCTGCTTGTCGACCACAGTTTTCTGATCAAAATGAAAAGACCGGTATCCGATTAGCAGTGAAACTACACTTGACTTAATGCATGCCTTCAAAACAGATCATAATCAGTCTTTTTATCATACGTTTCATGATAAGCTTTGCCATAGGCTCCATGTCAAACAGAGATAAAACTCACAGCTTCTGGTCAGGAACTTTCTAGTAATATGTTTATACTGTACATGGGGAGACAGATAGGCACTTACCTTTAGCTGATCCAGTTTCTCTCTGATCTGGATGAAGCCCAGGTGAAGTTTCCCACCAAAGTGGTCGGCCAAGCGACGGTCGTTGTCATGGAGACCCAGGTAAGCAGAGCACACTTCACACACCCGCAGCTTCTGCTGCTGGAAGCTGGAGGCAGGCATGGAGTTCCTGTACTCCTCCTGAGAGGAGACAGAAAAAAAGAGGATGGAAGGATCAGAAGGGGAAAGAATTAATAAGAGGAAAGAGCTTTTCATTTTGCACAATGTCCCCATTTATTTCAAGACTTGTCTGAACATCCCAGCAGCTTGACACACTCCCCAACTCCTCAGAGTTGAAATGCCATCCAAAGACTGACTCTTTGTTCTCCCTGAAATTTTTAAAACTCTAATGGTGGATTTAACCAATGAGGAATGCAGTCTTTTTTTCTTTTTTAAATGATGCTCTCTTAGCTCCTGTTGCATATATGCATGATGGTTGGTGTATGTGTGCATTGTGAGTTTAAGTTTCACTGTGGGGATTATGCAATTCAAATGTTTCCTCTTGTATGCAGGACACACTTGGAAATGAAAATGTTCTGTGTGGCCTCCCTGCTTAAATAAAACTAAGGTGACATTAAAACGTAAAAAAAAAGTATCTCAGACACTAGTGATATGCATTATTTGTACACATGAAACTATCAAAGTTTTATGTGAGCAAGCTAAAAAAAGTGTAATCAGAGTAACTTAAGGATAAGATAAATAATTCCTGAGCAGTCCTCCTCACCTCTGCATCCTTCTTCCTGGTGCGGACCTTCTCCACCTCCTGCAGGACCTTCTGGGCTTCGTCCACGTTGCCCTCGGCTCCGAGCTGCTCCGCCTTGGCCAGGAGCTTCCCGATTTCCTCATTGAGCTCATGGACCTTCTCCGCCTGCAACACAACCCAAACAACATGGGTTACACCTGGTCATGTCTGGACCAAAACATAACGTTATCACATACTTCAAAATCTTCAAACTGAGGTTGTAATTTTGCATCATTTCTTGCAAAACAAAAGTCATTCAACACTTTGTATTCCCCTCTTGCTCTTACCTTTGCTGCCACCTCAGCGCTGATCTCTTCTTGGGTCTCAGCCAGGCGTTTCTTGGCTAGTTCTGTCCTCCGGTCGCAGTCGGCAATGAATGACTCCAGGTGATCCACCGCCTTGGGAGAAGAAAAAACAACAACAAACATAAAACAAAAAACATAAGACTCAAGCGTCTGACTCAATGGATATCTCTGCACATGCATATGGAGATGGTTTACTTTAGGTCATCACTTACATCAAGCTCGAAGAACAGATCTCTCTCCTTGGAAGCAATTTCATAATCTGCCCGAAGTGCCAGGTCATGGATCTTCGAGCATTCTCCCAGGTCCATTCGCTATAAAAAAAAAACAAACAAAAAAAGCACACATGACACAGACTTTTTTTTGGAATTTTGTAATGAAACCAAAATAATTCTGAATCGCCCAATTACCTCTTATGAAAAGATGTTTAAAAAATGATAATCACAATGAGACTGATATGCAATAAAAGCAGGGCTGGGTATCGTTGGGATTTTTTGATACCAATATTTCCATTGCTTCAAAATTGACACCAACTTTAAAATTATATGTTTCCACAGGAAGCATTTGAAATAGGCTTGGAAAAAGCTTTAAATCAGATTTTCACATTAAGTCCGCTACAGAAGTCAAAAGCTGCACACAGAAGGTTGTGTCACTGTGGTACTGAGCCAAATATTAGCTGCCAATTTTCCAGGTCTAGAAAAACAACATGGATTCCTCTCTTCTGTTGTCTGGTGGGTTGAATTTGGTGCCAAATGATGCTTGTCAGATCCTGAGAAGCCAGGGATATTCCTGCTTTTTGCATTAATTTGTCATTTAGCTTATTGTCCATTGTTTGTTTTGTTTTTTTGCTGCTATTGCCTTTCATTTTATATACGTTGTGGACTTATGTCGCTGTTTGCAGTGCGTTTTCATTCACCTGGCTGCAAGACGAAATTTCCCTTGGGGATAACAAAGTTGAATTTAACCGAATTAGTTGGTTCTTTTTAAACAGTTTGTTGGTTTCAAGTAGTGATATCACACTAAATCACACCTTCCTTCTACACCGAGGCAGCAAATAGGCTGAAATTAACTCATTTCTAGAGCCTCATTCTTGCTCAGAATCCTCCTCCTGCTCTCCGCTATGATCTGGAGGTTATTTGCTTCTCTCATGCTACTTTCAGGAGCTTGCATAAAAATCTCAACACATCTGGTGCACGTCTGTATACTCAGTACAGGACTCTGTTGGGTCCTGGAGACCTGCTGGCTCATGCACCTCTTCCCATTTTGTTGGGCTAACATCCATTTTGTGTTATGGCCTTTCAACTGGTGGGATATCTGTACAGAGCCTTATCTCCTTGTGCCTTTCCCCGTCCATGTTTGTCTTTTCTAGGTGATTTTGGAGTTCATACTTTATTGCTTGCACTCCTTTTTTCCATTTCTTTCTAAGATTCTCTGCCCTCCTCGATGCTATCACATCATTCAAGTTTACTTGTAGTGCTTTGACTCATTTTTTCCCTCATCTTGTGATCTTGTCTCCATTGCTTCTTGACCTTGACCTGCCTTCTTTCCTACATGTCAGTCAATTTCTTGCTATCACCTAGACTTCTTTTGTTCTGGGGTTGCCTTCAATCTTTTTTCATTAGACTCCAAACCTTTCTGCTCCGTAGTCACAGATAATATCCCCCATTTTATCTAGTTTATTCTCAGCTGTTCCTTTCAGCCTGTCTAGTGCTATTTTCAGAATCGGTTTAGACAGATTCCCATTCCCTCCTTTCACAAGCCCTAGGGCATTTCATTCCAGGTTTCTGCCCACAGATCTTTTCGTTCCTTGGCTGTCTGACCTCTCTGCCCTCCATTCCCTACATTTCAGTACTGGTGTCTGCCTCCTCAGTGACTGGCGTACTAACATCCAGTGGAGAATCCAACTATTTAAAGCTCAGTGCCTTAAAACTGATATTTAGATTATTTCTGGGTACCCAGACCTAAATGGCAGCGGACTTACAGTTCCAGACAGGATGTCATGTGGACAGCAGTTGAGGAGATGGCTTTTGCAGACTCGCTCGTCGGTGAACTTGACCCTCTGCCGCGTCTCGTCCCCTGAAACAGTCCAAAAACAACCAATGAGAAAGACCTCACATACTTGTTAGCAGGAGCGAGGTATCCAATGCTTTCTATTCTGTTACTGTGTGTATAACAAATGGGCAGACACATGACAATGTCACTATAGCTGCATTGTGGGATTTTGTGCCCACCTAAATGAGTGAAACATAACACCTGAATTTCATTTACTCTCTGAAAGTCAAGGTTTTTCTTATACTTTATTACTGTAATATTATAGTTACCAGTAATACTCTAACTGTGCCTCTGCTGGCCAAGGTATTTAATCTGGCTATTAATGTCACAACAGAGTAAACTAAGAAAAAGTGGCAGGTGGCTCTCCATGTTATTTCCTCTCATTCTTGGTGCTTACCTTACCCAAGCCTCATTTATAATGCAGTAATGTTACAGCCTCAATTCAGTTTAGCTTGTGATAAGGCTCAATGTCCACTCTGTAAGGGTGGAATATCATGGGATTAGGCTAGGGCAATAAATAGATAGAGCTATACAGCAGTAAGGGCACGTAACTGGTAAATGGCTATGTGAGTGTTGTTTGAACGTAACAACATGTTTCACAGAGCTACCTTAATTTTGGGAAGTTTCTCACTTTATGTTAACACAACAGTTGTAAAGTTGACTATACAGAAAAAGACCGTGCTTTTAGAAAATGTGATAAGAAAAGTAAACATTCCAGAAAATTGCTCCAGCCAAGCCCTTTACAGATATGGAACATTGAAAAGAAATTAACACAAAATACAAATGAAAACCAAGGAAAAAAGTTAGTTTATACACACTGCGATCTGCACCACATACTGTACCCATCTGCATCTTCAAGACCTCAGCTGCAGAATTTTAAACCCGCTGTAGAAAAGTATAAATGGGAACAGTTTTCTTGCCCATACCTGTAGTAAGAAGTTGGGAGTCATACACAAGTCAGATTGTAAATGATCTGTGCAAAGTGTTTGTTTTGACTGATTGCTAAAATTGTCTTCAGACAAAAGACGTCTAAAGGAACATTGAGAACTGCTCCTTTGGATTCAGCGCGACCAGACGTCTTAGCTCAAGCTGCATACACTACTCCAAATTGTAATTCTAGTGCCACTGAAGATTTACCCATTTGTGTGATAAAAAAAATAGGCTACAATAACTTCCGGAAGGCAAACAAATTGTTTGGATATTCATCATAACAGCTTTAAAAATTATGTGTGACTCACGGCTCGATGAACATGAGGCTTTTCTGCAACTCCTTTGCAGATTGATGTAGGCTGGCAAAGATACACTGAACCTTTATGAATAAAATAAAGGGGCCACAATTGTTCAGTTTGTATGCAACATATGTATGGGAAGAATTTGATATTAATCTCAACACACATACACCCACAAACTCACAGCACAAATTCACTCTTACTCTACAGATCGAATTATCAACTTGTTAAAAAATAAGCCAAAAAGCTATAGTCCTTTTTCAATCAACTGTCAGAATCAACCTCTAATTTGTAAGATGGTCGGGTTGCAGTAAGTCATTTTCTGCTTATGACCATCAGACTTGACAGCTGATCTATCTTTTAATGTTTGTATCCAAACAGCTGCAAACTGCTACTAGACACTACATAAGTATTTTCTGTATATACAAAGGAAGAGACCATGGATAGCAGTTTTACTATCAAAATAACTATATATCAGCCTATCTTTAATCAATCGGTTGATCTCTGTAGATACAACTTTGATGATATTATGTCTATAAGCTAGATATAACTTTGGATGATATTATTGTGCTCATTTGGTACAGGTACTCAGCTACCTGATCATTATTTTGTATGTCAGCCAGCTTAAGTTTAATGACCAGGTAGGTTTCTCATTTATCAACAGTTGGCTCGCCCAAGGGAGGGAGGTCTAGCCTGCTTATCGATTAGGAGTGATATGTATGTGACACGGTACTAATTGTTTTGGTGAATAAGCGACGTTGATAGGTTGCTGTCATATTACCCACTGCTTGCGTATAATAACTTCATAAAAAACGGCACGAAGAGATGAAAAGGAAAAAGCGAAATTAAATACGTGATCAGTCACAACGTTAGCCACAATGGATACAAACATTAAATCCAAACCCGAGAGAAGAGGCTAGCTGGATCTACTGAATTTCACACAGCCGCCTGCAGTCCATCCATTCATGCAAGGTTTGTCCATCACACGACAACACAAGCGAGCCTTTGCAATGGCTCCATCTTTGCTAGCTAGCTAGCACAGCTAGCATTCTGCTGCAACTCACCATCCCTCGCAGTTCCCATTAGTTGGTCGAGCAAAGCTCTCATTTGAGCTTGGGCAGACATTGTTGTAGGTCTCTCTTCGATGCTTCTCTATAAAATTCAAGCAACTGGCTACACTTCCTTTGTATTTTATTGTAATATTAGTTAACTATATTCACTCTTCGAAGCATCGCCGCTCGCAGCTTTTCTCTCTTTCGTGGACTCGCCAGCTTCCGTTTTAAATTTAGGGAAATGACGAAACGTCCTGTCTGAACGTTAAACATACGCCCATTGTGCTGAAATGGGCCAATTGTAACGGCGCAGAACCAGTGAATGAACCAATCACATCCACTTGAACCCGAAAGTGGGCTGACCTGTCTTGCCTGTGATTTGTTTACGCAGCTGAGGTTGACAGTTTCAGTCAGGCCTGGTACTAGTTAGCTACACCAGCTAGCTACCAAAGACGGCAGTGGAGAATAAAGTAAGAAAAAACTTTTCTCAAGTCAGTGTAAAGTCTTCGTTAGAGCTCAGATGGTGGGGCTTTTGGCGATAGTCCATATTCGTGCTGTTGAGCTGACTGGTCTCTGTTCAACAAGTTAAGTAATTTAACCAGCTATTAACTGTTAAGTCACCAAATGAACGTTAGCTAAGGTAGCTAGCGTAGGTGGTTATCCAACACAAAGTTAGCCAGAGGACAGGCAGGCTCTCAGCTGTAAAACTAGGAAGTGCAGGGTAAAATCTCAAATACAAGTAATTTAATAGCAGATATCGTCGGCACGTAGTTGTTACATAGAAGGCACTACTATCTTGAACGTCTCCGAATGGAGTAGTGTGGCTCTGGCTACAGAGCAAATAATAGGGTTTGCTGCGACATGAATATTCGTCATGGGTTTGTTGTTGTTCTGTTGAGAAATCTCTGGAGTCAGTGCTGGCACGTCTGAATAGGCTCACACCCACAAAGGTTGGTGCTGCAGAAATAGCTGGACTTACAGGCACTGCTGCCTTCATTATTTTTTTCATGTATATCAATGAGTGCCAATAAGCTTTGTTTGTAGCTCTATGATCATCGCAGGCAACTGTGGCACATGCTGGTTTGTGGTTTACAACAGAACAGATGTATCATGCTGTATCATGCTGTATCATGCTGGGTTTGTTCCCTGAGGATTAGAAATTTGTAGAGTTCTGCCATTGAAGTATTTATTCAGAGCGTAGGATCAGCAGCATTGTATCTAGTTGATGCCTTGCTGTAAGCTCTATGCTTCATCCTTTTCATGTCAAGCAGGTCCTTAAGCTGGTAATGCATTGAGGCGACAATGGAGGCCACTGACCATGCTACAGAGGGAGACCCTCTGAAGAGGGGAGAGGATGGGAGTGGAACAGCACCGTCACCCACAGAGCTGAAGAAGAAGAGCTGTAAGGAAGGCTTGGGTTTTGCCAGAATGTCCCACTGGCGAACTGCAGTCTTCTTTTTCTCCCTGTTCCTCTGCCTCACCATAGTGTTTGCCTTCTCCTTCATCATCCCCTGTCCCGTCAGACCACAGTATCTCAGTGCCTGGAACAGGACTTTCCCCCAAGCAGGTGAGGACAACTCTGTGCTTTGCTCTGCTTGCTAGTGGTTTAACTGAGGGACTAACTACTTTCTCCTTCTCCACTACAGCCACCTATGATTTTCTAGCCATCGAAGATGCAAATAAAGACAAGGTGATGGATGTCCTGTTTGTCCTCAAGGACGAGGAAGGCAGTCAGAATAATACATGTGCTAATGCGGGTATGAAAATATAATGTATTGATCCCGAGTTGGATTGCAGACCAAATAATTTGTTGTGTATTAAGGTTGTTGTGCGTAATTCGGGTCCACCGTGTGTTTTCCAGGTCTGCCGTCGCCGTGTGTGTTTGTGTTTGCAGTGGATGGGACAGATGGAGAAACACTGTGGGAGCGTCCACTGCTCCCAGAGTTCCACTGGGCCCAGTGCGGTCTGGACAGAGAGACAGAGAAGGACTGGGACTGTCTGCTGTCCCACTCTGACCAGCTCACAGCCATCGACAAATACACTGGTTAGTGACTCCTTCTACCTCCCCCTGTTATGTATTCTGCAAATGATTCCACCACATTTCCATCAAGTATTTATAATGTTGCAATACATCATTCAAATGTATGTAGTCATAACACGAACAATAATAGTGAAGCTATTTTCTACATGGCAAGTAATGAATTCAGTTCTTTTCGTCCATCTGTAATTTTTAGATGTGACAACTTCCTCCCTTTCCAGTGAAACATATCACATATATCACCATGCATAAATGCTGCCAGCCTCAGCACAATTTAACAAAGTAATGGGTCTCTAGTGATTTTTCAAATCCTGTGGGTGGGGAAGCTTTCACTTCGTGAGAGGCTATTGAGTAGGCACTGTGGTAAAAACACCTCTAATTTGTAAATTACCTCTTCAAAGCAACACAAAGCACTTTTAATGTTTTGTAACTTTGATTTTTACATTTATTAAATGAAAAAAACGTGAAAATGTCAGGTTTGGCAATAAGTTACCCCCGAACAGTTCCAACAATGTTTTAGGGCTGCTGGTCCCATCTGAATTATTAACTGTTCACAACACAGTTGTATAAGATGGTACTGAGGGAGTGAACAGTGAGATGTATTTGTTTTTACATTTTCTCAAAACTGTTGGTCCACATCATATGAATTATGAATTTTCAATGTCTGAGATGGCTATTTAGAAAATTCCTTAACATAATAATCATAAACCAAATAACTGCAGCAGAGAGGTGATAAAGTAGTGCATGAAGGAGGCTCGTTCTGTTTACAACATTGAGTCTGCATTATCATACATATTTAACTGAAAGTAAAGGATAACAACATATTTTAGTAGACACCAAAATAAACAATGCTGTGCAGTATCTTAACTGTACATCTAACTGTATCAAGTAGAGGTATAGCAGGGATATAAATCATTGTGAACATAAAGGAAATAAGCTATTGCCTACAGCCCTTTTGCGTCATCCTTGAGTATCTAAATTATAAGCCTGATTCCAGCAGGACCTGATGCACAAGGCTTTTTAAATTGTCAAATCTAATCAAAGGGGAGATAAAGGTGCCAGGAAAGCTTTCCTGGAATAATTTATGGTGTGCTTTGTGAATGCATGCACCATATTAAATGTATGCCATATTGTTCCAGTAGAGTTGTCCTGCATTTCACAGGCTGCCTTTGTTCCATTTGTTTGTCTTTGACTGTCGAGATAAGAAACCATTGTTTGCTGAAGTTTTACCTACTTTAAAGGTCCCATATTTTACTTTTTTTTTAATTTTTTTTTTAGCAATTTAACACAGTTCGCTGTGGCCTTTAAAAAAAAAAACATTTGTGAAGTGTATAGCAAAAAAACCCCACCTAAATCCAGTTTAGTTTTTTGTAGTGTGTGTTCCAGCCTCTCAGTGCCACTATTGTAAAGAACAGGCTGCTGATGAACAGGCATTGATTGAATTGAATATCCAATTTCCCTTTTTCTCAGCCATTAGATACAATGACAAAATGCTTACATGTGGAAGGGCAAGGAAAAAGCAGTTTTGTACAATATGGGACCTTTAAGATTAAATAAACTCAGTCAAATTCAGTGTCCTGTTGTGCTGTCTGTGTTTCTATAGGTGTTGTCAGGTGGCAGCAGCCTCATCCTCCTGGTTTGCGCAGCACTGTGCCTGTTCTTAGTGTCCCAGATCTGGATGGGGACAGGATCAGTGATGTGGCTCTAGTGGCACCCGGCACCACACAGGTAAACACCAATGATGTCAATTATTACAGCTACATTTATTTTCTAGTATCTTACAGTGCAAGGATTAAGTTACATTGTAGTGTGACTCTCTCACAATGTCTTCTAGGGCTCTTTGCAAGGCCTCTTTGGAAGTATTCAGTATTTAAGCATTTTAATTCTAGTTCTTTGGTAATAATGAGCTCTGGTAGGGCTACAATATGCAAATGAAAATCTTTGCCAATGTGATCATTTGTCAATGTAGCAACAGAACAGAATTCACCCAATATAAATGTCTCTCGTCATGTCTGCAGACTCAGCTGGTATTTCTGTCGGGGAATACAGGCGTCCAGATCGGTTCTACGGTGGTTCTTGACTCAGCAGAGACAACTAAACATCTCCTCCATCACACCACCAAAAGTTCTCACTATGTACTGCTTCAGAAAGGTTTGTATCTCAGATCAGATCGCAATTGTGTGCTGTAGTTTGTGTTCAGTAAAAATAGCCAAACATTTCTCCACCCAAAGTTTCTTTTTACCTTGCACATTAAGAAAAAGACAAAAACGTATTTAACATATATTTATTGACAAGTTGGTTAGCTCAGTTGTAGTTTTTTTTCCAAATTCTGCCAAATTCTGGTAGTCTTGTTATTTATTTTTAACACCTAGTTTTCATATTAGTTTTATTTTACAATAATAACCTTGCTTTACACTGTACACAGTAAATAAGTACTTGACCATGCTAACAATTGTATCCTCAGTTTGCATTGATTCAGTGTGACATGTTGTGGGTTTGGTTTTCCAGTGTTGATATTGGAGCTGGGAAAAGTATATTGATTTCAAGCTCCAGTACAGCCATTGTGTATCAATATCTGTACACAGTTGATGGCAGTAGTGAGTTATCCTGCATTTCATTCACAGACACTGGCTTGTATGGACTGTCGCTTTGGAAGATTGCTGCCAAGGCTAAAGCAGGGATCGAAGTCGGCCTCAAGAAGGATAAACACTGGGAGAGCAAAGCCAGCGCCACCTCTGACCTCGTACCTATCTACGAGTAAGAAGCAGACAAATACATCAACCTGTTAGTTATGACTTAAACTGCAACCAGGTCTGAAACACAGATTTCACTGAATAGCTAGTAATCATGGTGGCTTTAACCAGAGACTTGTGTCAGTAATGTTTTTTTTCTCCTCTGTAGGTCTGACTCAGTGAAACAGGTGCTACAAACGGGGAAAACAGATGAGCCACCCAACCTGCTGCTGGTGACTGGACAGGAGGTGTTGTTAGTGGATGGAAGCAGTTTGCAAATACTGTGGAGATTAAATACCAGCACAGTCCTCAGGTATTCTGCCGATTTCTGATGGAGCTTTTTCACTCCACATGCAAATTAATATTTAAAGGGGCATTAAGTAAAGACTTCTACGAGCGACTAAGGAATTGCAACATCATCACTGGGTCTCTGGCACAGCTTACAGCAGCCTCTAATGGACAGGAATAATCAAGTCATATTTTTACAAATCTAACAGAAACGCCTAGTGATCACAATGCAAAATAATACTGCTTTGTGAGAACGAAATGTGTTGCAGCTATGGTCGCTCAATCCTAGGCCTGGCGAAGTAATCATTGAGTCATTGGTATTGATCAACAAACTCATTAAACCCTTGCAGATATATTATAGTCATTTGTGCTATGGGACACTAAAAGTCTTACTTAATGCACCTCTAACACACATATCATACTCTGTGATTGTAACCAGGCTCTTTGAGTCAAATACATCTTCTCATCTACGTATCTTCTCATTCATTCAGCGAGCCCTCCTTTGGTCACTTTAACAAAGATGGTATACTTGATGTAGTGATTGAGGAGGATATCGGCAACAACACAAAGAGGGTGAGTCGGGTCACAACTGTACAAACACTACTGTGATACCAAAACTCACTCTGTAATCAGAAATCCTTCCAGTAACTAAAAAAACAACCTCATTTCATTGATTTCTTTGCCCTGCTTCTCTTGTATGGTGATATCAACTTGAATATGTATTTGTGGCTGTGTGTCTTGTATTTAGGTAAGGATTCTGGATGGGAAGTCGGGCGGTGTGCTGTGGGAAGTCAACCTGTTGGCCACTCCCAACTCACCCCGACCCGCCTCAGTCAACACCATCAACTCCTTCTCCGTCTTCATGTTCTGGGGCATGCTGCCCTCAGAGACCAACACTTCTGTGAGTACACTGCCTGTATGAGAAGATGCATATTACACATACAACTCATTATCATTTACGTGTTATTTGGCTCTTTCAGCACTTTACATCGTAATGAGAGATGCGAAAAATGCTGATTTTAAATGAATGTTTTCTTTCAGGTACCAGCTGGTGACCGTCGTTCCTACATGCTGCATCCTCACTATTCTGAAGTTCTCCTAGAGTCAACCAATGTCCTGGAACACATCATTACATTTAAAGGTGTTTTTTTGTTCTCTTCTGAATTTCATACGCTCCAACAAATCCCTAGAACTTTATATTAATTTGGGTAGACAAGAGTGCAACAAGTCAATGGTGTGAATCACTGTTTAGGGGGATGTCACTTGGGTGAATTAAACTTTCCGTGTCTGTGTGTGTGTCCTCCTCTTAGCCACGTTGTTGGAGCGCGGGCGCCATGCTTGTTACATCCTGCTGACGGGCCCATGGGGCGAGGGAGCTGATGGCACGGTGACCCTCAGCAAGCGAAAGTTGAAGCAGGACGTCCCAACCAGCAGGGTTCTTCGCATCGGCACCGGCACCGGCACCAGTTCAGAATCCAACGACGACATCAAAGAGGCCTTCAATCGACTCCGCTTCAGTGATGAGTGATGGGACCAGTTGTGAAATTGCACAGTGTATCCTCAATGCTGCAACCATTTGGCACAGCTGACTGTACAGTTGCTTAACTTGACTTTAACAACCAAAGTGCGCACACTAGCTATCACTACCTTACAACTGCTGACAACCAAACAAATTCCTTAATGTTTAGTGCGCCTAGGTTGACTTGATTTGATGGGATTTTCCCATAAGTCACCATTGGACAAACTAGGCATTAACTGTCCTCAGACCTGATCGGATGCATACTTTCTTCTTCTGTCCGTAAAGCTACCGTTTCCCGACAATCACACCACACAGACTGTTGCTCTCCTGCTGAGAAATCCATCAAGAGGACCTGACTTGCTGTATTGTTTCCTAGCACTTTCAAGCATCAGTGCGATGCTCTCTTTTCTTACTGTACAGTCTCTATCAGCTGGATTATGATTTGAATCTACTATGCAACTGATTGTTGCACTATGCTTTAAGGGCTGCAGAAGCATGCCAATAGAAAAGGTCATAGTTCCCTATGCATTTCAAGTTACAATAGCCTTAAAGCATGGGTACACAGTGAGAGGGATATGGTTTTCCTTGGGTGGATTTTCTGGTAAACTTGCTTTAACCCTATGAAACTGTAAAGTAGTTGTTGACATATGACAGTTGAAGCCCCACAGATCCCCAAGGTATTCAACTCTGTGCTTGATGTAAATACTTTTGTAAAGGATCCTGCTTCCAAAAGTGTTGACAAGGTAGTCTTGTAGTCAAGGTACTGTAGATGACAATCGTGTGACATTTGTGTCCATTAGGGGGTATTTCCTTAATCCATGATGCTGTAACTAGTGACGCCTTTAATGCACACAGACAGAACTGCAGACTTCCTTTGAGGCATTCAACACTGAGTTTCAAAGTTTCAACAAAATACTGGGCTATTCCTGCAGGTCTACAGTAAAGGAGGTTTGCTGTTTTTTTTCCAATTCTTGAACATTTATGCCTTTTAAAGTTAGTATTTTTTGCCATACATGAATATATTGAACCTGTGGAACAAGCCCTCATTGGAGACGTGTTCTTTTTCTGATTTGACTTGATATAGCAATATTAAACTATTTTAGAATAACTAGTTTCATTTAATTCCATTGATGGGGCTTATTATGGGAGCAAATACACCGAATGTATAAAATAGTAGGGACATCTTCCTGATATTGAGTTGCAGAATCCACATATCCTAAAAATCCTTGTAATGGCTTTTACCTGAATTCAAGTAAACAGTAAGTATCCTTAAATATTTTGTAGATTCAGTACACATGCTTATGACAAATGAGTGGACTTTAAGTCAGTCACACAGGGTGTTAATTAATTAATTTATGGGTGACCTCTTGCTGCCTTGTGTTATAGTATCTACACTCACTAAATGCACATGTGTAGAATACATCGGGCTACGTCCTGCTGGCATGCGCAGAGTCTCGCGCTGAGCCGTGCAGGAGCACTGGCCCTCAGTCACGTACCTCATGGTTCACTGTTCAGTTTGCTCACCGCATGTCAGCAGCCGGGGCGTGATCCGCTCACCGTGACGCGCAACGGCTGATAGGGCTTGAAACGCTGTACCTGCTCCTATAGGAAATCATTTCGAGAATGGAAGTAATCGGATCCTATAGACCCCGTCCCGAACCTGATGTTGAAGACCGTATACGGCGTGAACGAGCAATGAGGCTGGAGGCGTTCATGTTTCTAGCGAGGGTAGAGGAGCAGCGGGCGCAAAAATGTGCGACAAACGGGACGCTCAGTGTTTTTTTTTTTAGGTTTATGGAGAGAATACTGGACGGACGCATATTTGCCTTGGATGTACAAACAGGCTGAGGGACTATTAGTAAAGAGCGATTGTGGTATTAATGCAGAGCAATGCAGTCCGTGGCCAGAATACCTTTAGCCTACTCCATGTGACTGTTCAGACAGGTTGTTGTTTTTTTTTAAGTCGGAATATAGCTTTTGTACTCAAACAGAACGACTACCCATGATATTCCCCATTCAATCTCAGTTTAAGAGAGCACAAATATATCCGACCAACCAGATTAATGTGGATTGTGCTCTTCTGTCCCCCCTTTAAACCTGGCAGGACCCCACAGTCTCCATGCTGCGCGCCTATTTTCACTTGCGCCTCAAATGACCCGCAGCTGCTGTTCCTAGAGAGAGATAGTTCCTGGTTTAGGTTAGACAAGGTGAGAATTTGCCCTGTTTTTACATGGAATTTCCTCACTTGAAAGCAGATATGTAGCCTAATCAAAGAATAAAACGTGCTAGAGCTTTTGAATAAGGTCTATGTAAATCCCGAAAATCTCCTGGGATACCTTTCATGTTGCGTATCAAATTGTTGGCTACGGGCTGTTAATGATTAACAGAAATGCTGGAGGGCAGAATACTTCCGCCTTGAATATAAAAGTGCATTGCTGTGTGCGAAACATGACATTAAACATTTCAAAACACTTCCAAACTCTTGTGGTATTTCCAAAGCATCCCGCTGGTTTCTTTATCCTCTCCTCATCACTCATCCTTAAATTAAACCCCTGAGACTATATGGCTCATTCCAATGTGACCTGCAGCCGCCATACTGAGATGACGGGACTGCACGCACGGATACAACAATATCTTCGGACCGGGGCGCGCGGGGCGCACATTGCTTATCTGAGGAACGCGACACTTTCACCGTCCGGTGTAAAAGTCACTTTGAGCCAGACAGGACCTGCTGCAAAGGTAACACTTAGCCTAATGCATTTATTCTTCTATTTACTTTAATACAGCATCACTGTTACTTAAAGGATATGCAGCATTATGAAATAAGGCTCGACTCGGATGAAAATGACTTAATTTGAGTAGCGTATATAGAATTTTTAATTTTTCCAATAAGCTACATTTCACTTTGTAATGTTAATAATTAATCACCTTGCTGAAATAAAATAGGCTAGAAGGCTAATATTTGTAAGATTAAGAAACATTAACGAAGCGATGTTAGGAGGAAATGCTTTTACAGGCCTGGTGACAACAGGCTATTGATAAGCTACTTATCAATACCGAATAAAATATGAGTCAAAAACTGAAACTGATAGAAAAAAAAAAAATGAAAATGATATCAGTCGCTTATTTTTGCATCCAGACTCTGGTGTTATTCTGTGGAATAAGCTTTGTTGAATGTGGGGTAAAAAAAAAAAAAAAAACATGCCCTAGATTTCTAGAAACATCTCCAAAGTGCCGCATTCTCCCAGCACCCCTAAACACCCCAAAATAATAATCCTCTACAAAGCCTCGTCCGTGCGCGTTTTCAGACATTTGCTATAACGGTAAAGTCAGTCCTTACACCTGCATATAGGTAATCTATAGGCACCTGGAGCGAAGTGAAGTTATGTCGGTCTGTATGGTAAACATGCATTTGACACATTATGGTTCTATTGAACGAAATCTCCAGGTAATTGTAGGTTCAGTTTGTGTTTGGGTGACAGAAACCTTCTACTGAGCAATTTTACACCGAGTAACCGTTTAAAAAACGTCTGAATGATTACAGACGTCTGGGCTAAAGTGAAAGTTTATAGACTTCTGCGTCTTAGACTATCTTCTGGAGTATATGACAAAAATAAGGCACTCTCTTGTACACATCGATTTATCTAGTGCATATTTTTGATATTTACAGCTTTTTATGTAGTGTTTAATGTAGGCTATTTACCACTGGTTTCAAACTGCTGTACAAAGCTGCACAAAGCCAAAAAAGATCCTGGTCTGTATGAGAAATAAAGCAGAGACATGACGTTGAAATCACGTGTAGTGCACAGTGGGATCTTTTTTTCTTGCATCCCATCCCATCGTCATCTAATAATATTCTGTTGACAGAAGTGAAGATGGCTGAAGACATTCAAGCCAAACTGGAGAAGTACCGCACTGCTCCCTTTGACGCCAGATTCCCCAACCAGAACCAGACCAGGAACTGCTGGTCCAACTACCTGGGTAAGACTGGGCATCAAGGTCAAGGCATTTAGCTGGTTTCCTTCATGTGATATTCTCACATTTGGAAATGAAGACAGAAAAGTTAAAAACCATAAAGACATGTTGTGTTAACTAGATATGAATAATAATCTGAGATATGCAGGTCAGGTTAATTGAAGACTATATTTTTTTTATTTAACCTTTATTTAAACAGGGAGGTCATATTGCCCATAGGCGTGGGTGTGTTTGTGTACAGTATGGTATATGATGTAGTAGGCTATATGATGTAGATGTAGTATGGTACTTAGTGATGTATGTATTTTAGGGCTGCAACTAACGAATATTGTCATTATCGATTAATCAATCAATTATTTTTTACGATTAATCAGTTAGTCTATAAAATGTTAAAAATAATGACAAATGCCCATCACAAGTTACCACAGCTCAAAGTCTTAAAACTGCTTACTTAGTCTGACCAGCAGCCAAAAAAAAGACACCCAAAGTCATTTTATAATGATATGAAAGTGATATGAGAGTAAAGCAGCAAATCTCAATATTTGTGAGGCTGCAACCAGCAAATGTTTGGTATTTTTACTTAACTAAAATGATTACTCAATTATCAAAATTATGATCGATCAAATTTTCTAGTAATCGACTAATTGATTGATATAATGGCATGTAAAGCCCTTTGAGACATACTTATGATAAAGGGCTATATAAAGAAACATGACTAGACTAGACTAGACTATATAATCAAATAATATTAACCAGATATTATTATGCCATAATGCTTCAAGCCGGGGAAAACTTGTTGCAGTTTATAAATCTGTCAGCTCTCCTAAGATCTTTGAAGGTGTTGACCTCTGACCCCTGAGCTGGATATAATCCAATCCAAGGAGATTTCTTAAGAAGTGACTCATGGATGGAGGACATGGAGTGTTTTCATATCCATTGTTGTTGCTCTATTTTCAGACTATCACCGCTGCCAAAAAGCCCTGGACGCCAAGGGAGTGGACACCGCCCCCTGCGACTGGTACAAGAGGGTCTACAAGTCACTCTGCCCCATGTCCTGGGTAAATATGTTATGCTTCTGATGTTTCAATTGTTTTCCAAAAGGACAGAGACAGTCACTTTAATAGTAAAATGTAAATGTGGGCTGTGAGTTTGTTCAGCTGAGGTCAAAACAACCTTATCGGTCCAAACATTCCTGACTCTCTTCCTGAGAATCAAAACAACATCGAGAGTTTCATTCCAAAATGAGAGATTCCCCTTTGGAATAAATGAATGCTCAGTCTGACCAAAGGATTGTTGGCATGAAAGTAATAAAGCCTAATATGGGTTACTTTTGAAGCTCTGAGTCATTTTAAGATGCGTGCTCATACAATAGTTTATTATTAACAATAAAATCATCCATGTTTTTGAAATATTGACTGCTCAATTTCGGGTAACGTTTTGATTTCCGAAACAGATATTCACTGTTTTGGAATGAAATCCTTCATATATCAGTGGGCATTGCATGAGGTGTGCTCTGTTCCACAATACAGGCTCTTTAAACGGGTTTAATAGCACGTCACCTGTTTCTCATTACCATAAATACAAGGTTCAGTGGGGAAGATTCAATTAAAGAGTTTCATTCCACAATGGGACAATCCCCCTTCTGTTAAAGATGATTGCTGGTATAAAAGCATATTTTATTGTAGAATACTATTGAAGTTATTAGCCAACCAAAGATCTTTTCTTCCAAAATACTAACACTGTTGAGGATATTGACATATTGGCAAATTAATTTCATAATAGATATATAGCGTTTTTGAATTAAATTCTTCAATTGCATGTCAATAAGTTTCCTTAAGGACAAGATACAATAACTTAATTTTTCCCTTCAAAGCTTTTTTTTTTACACTTTCTGAGCCTTTAGGAATTACATTTTAGTGACCTATATTAAATAATTCTTAAAGTGACAGTGTCTCTTTAAGCAAATCAGCTGGAATGAACCAAATAAATATGAACATTCAAGAAAATAGCTATCAGTGAATAATAATATTCGGATTTCAAAGTATGTTTTCCTCTGCATTTCTGCCCCTCAGGTCCAGAAATGGGACGACCAGAGAGAGGAGGGGACCTTCCCAGGAAAAATCTAAGACTGCCGTCTCCAAAGACTTGATCTCTACTGCTAAATGTTTGTATAAGTGATCGGAGCCCAGGAGGCTCCTCCACTACCTTTCCTCTACTGCTGCTCTGGAATCAGAGCACAAAGCAGCTGAATCATCATTCCTTTAAAAAGACTAGAATTGTACTGCAGATTCTGCATTAAAATGTCTCAGGCAAAGTTTATGGATGGATGTTATGTCCCTCGTCTTTTTCTCTTAACAGTGGGTAGTTGAGCTGGATAAAGTCTATGCATTTACATTATGAGGAGATCATTTCTGTTGGTATAATTCGAAATATAACTCAACTGAGGACATAAAACCTCAAGTCTGAACATACAGGCCTAAAGCACCGGGCTTACAGTTGAAAAAATGACTAGAAATGTAAACCAACAAGTAAGAGTTCATCTTTTTCAGAAACTTTCTTTTATTTATTCAAATATACCTACATCAAATATACACATATTTAAACAAGATTAGAAAAATAATTAAATATTTTAAACACAGAATGTCAAACGTACAATAATAGCCACCACCACACGGAGCGGGACTGAGATACGGAATAATGACTATTGTTGCTGTCGGACATATTGAAATTAAATACATAAAACTGCATTTCATATACAATTAGATTCCTCCTGTCATATGCAAGGACTTAAAGAGTATGAAATAGGTTATAGTGTGGCTCAATGAAGCAGTAAATCTTCTCAAAACACAAATGTCTAACATTTTTAGTTGGTAACCTCAGCCGATGCTGAGGAGACTGTCCCATGCAACAAAATAATACAGAATATAGCTTGTACAACACCAACTACTAAGTATTATAGTGAAGGTAGAACCAGATTTCATCCCTTTTTAAAGATAACTCTCCATTTGAGGTATGTCAACAGTGTTTGCATATTAGAAGTTGTCTGTTAGCTACTCAAAATCCAAACAAAACTGGCAAATTTATCCTTTCGATTTCCAACCAAATTATTGAAACTGCTTTACAGCTTCAAGAAATGTTTGTCTCCAAAAATCAATCCTCTATAGCAACTTCAATAAAGGTCACTTGGATAGCAAACAAGTCTTTCTACCTGATGCTGAGAAGAAAAAGTTGTACTTGGAAAAAATATTTTGATACCTAATTTAGGAGTGCCAAATATACGTCCGAAAGGAAGTGTAGAGTCTGTGAATAGCCAATGTAGCCTAGTACAGCTGTAGTCTTTATTTTAGTCAAGCTAAAATGTACAAAAATCTACCTATTGTACTTTATACAACTACATGGGTAACACTTTAGCCATTAATATAAATCCTCCAAAAGGTGAAAACCTCTTTGGAACCACTTGCTCCAAATAAAACCATTAGGCTTTGTAATATACAGTATTAGCCAACAGATATAAATTATTGATAGATATAAATTAGTGTCTGGCACTGTCTGCATAGCATTCTGATTGGTTGGTGCACACTGCCGGGTGTGTCAGTCAGTTTTCATAGCCATTAGGCTAGGGGCTATCATAAATCGGCTAGGCTCATACGTGGATAAAACTCATTAATAAATGTAGCATCGACCACATCTCGACGAGAGAGTGTACTCGTGTGGCCCTGGAGCTTATCTGTCAGAATCTACGCGCCACAAGCAGCATTTAAGTACGCAGCACAAAAGTCACAAGTAGCAGCCACAGATATAGTGATTAGAACTAGGCACGATAATAGGGCTGATAGACTGCAGCCTCACAGGTTTACCCTGGCACTGTGGGAGGGAGGACAGGGGCTACGATACGGGTTCTGGATAATATATCTGTGGGTGGGTCTACACCGTGAGGGACAGGGGAGCGATCCAACCAGAAAGTGGAATCCTGTGGGTGTGTGCAGACCCACTGTGTTCTGTGCAAGCTCTGTCCTCTTCGGTGGGGACCTCGTCACCCATAAGCATTTCACCGCCAGGGTGCAATTCTGAACCATGGCAAGTGGCTGATGGAGCGCTTTGGGATTGTTTTTGTAAGGGAGGCTCAAGGCTCAGAGGTCACCCACCACAAAGTGGGCTGAAACAAGTCAGCCATAGCTCCGCCCCTTCAGTTCTGCTCCCTTTGTATAAACAGTGTGACTTGCATCCATGTCTGTCTGCTCATCAGTCAGTCAGTACCTCCTCTTTCCATGCTTCCCAGTGTCAGTCATGCAGGTTTTAGGCCGAAGAGCTGCAGTGAGGGAGAACAAACAAGCTTTTAGTTGAGCGTTAATGAATGAAGATTAGACTCAGACTGTTTTATTGATTGACGCATTACACTTTTAAACTAATAAGTCATAAAAAAGCACTCTGAGCATCCATCCAGGACAAATTGTTTAGCTAGCTCACCTGGATCTGCTGTCTGCTTCTTCTTGTTGTGATGGACTATCTGATTCTCATTGGTCATCTTCACATCCTGGTCCTCCACATAATTGCTGCAACACAACAAGGAAAAGACACAGCAGTTACGCTTTAGTAAATCTGCTGTCTAGCCACGCCTATGGAACGTTGGAACAGGGAACGACACAAAATGGAGGGCTGATTGACAACAAAGCTTGAAGCCAGCAGGTCCAGGCCTTGAGACCAAAGATGGAGCTAGAGAGATAAAGAAGGAGGAAGGAAGGGAGGGAGGAGGGATTGGGGGAGCCAGGCTGTGGGGTGAGGGTGTGGGATGGCTGGGGGACATTCGGAGGCGTTGGAGGAGTCTTCAATACAGGGATCGACCACAAGGGGGTGCTGACACAGGGCTTTCAGGGCTCTTACTCACTGTTGGTGGTGTCTGCTGCCACGGGGGCTGGAGTGGAGAAGAGCACAGCTCCGTTCAAAACAACTCTCTATTTGGGGTGATGGGGTTTATCAAACCCACTATATCAATCAACCACTGTCTCAATAGGATTGAGATGCTTACTCTAAGATTGAAAACCTCCAATGAGAAAAAAATAAACTCTTGAGCTGTATGCACAATGTCCAAGACTCTCTAAATCCAGTAAGGATTTAGAGGATTCACCAGAGGTTCAGCCTATCATGGGTCTACAATGTGTACCAAAAATGTAATACAACATGCGTGACAAGTTATAGAAAGGATGCAGGGCCAATGAGCAATCAGTATTTTTTTTGCAACAGGCAAAACGTGTGCAACCAGTCAGCCATGTAACCAGGCAGCCAATCATGTGTCTATGTCTGAGTCAAGCCTCATGTGTCCTGAAATGCCCGGGTACCTGATGACGGTGTTCCTCTCACGGTGGGCGATGTAGGCGTTGTCAGTGAAGAGGATGGTGTGGTACGGCACCACCGGGTCACAGGTCGGCAGAATGCCTCGTGCCACATGGCTGACACTGTCCAAGATGCCGTTATACACCAGGAGGTCGTCCACGAGCAGCTACACACACACACACACACACACAGAAACAAGGATTTGCATGCCTGACGTCCAAATGTTAAAAAAAAACGTGATTTTCTGGCTCACAGCAGACAAGGAGGCTCACCCCAAACTCCTTCACTCCTCTCTGTGGTGTCTTGGAGTAATTCCACAGCTTGATCATGGACACCGTCACCGGCTGGTCAAATATGATGTACACACGGTTTACCTATGTGACACACAATCAACACACTCAAGGCAAGTAGGGCGGACACTTTCATCTCAGTCTTGGCATGGTTACTTACTTACATTCTCTCTCTCTCTCTCTCTCTCTCTCTCTCTCTCTCTCTCTCTCTCTCTCTCTCTCTCTCTCTCTCTCTCTCTCTCTCTCTCTCTCTCTCTCTCTCTCTCTCTCTCTCTCTCTCTCTCTCTCTCTCTCTCTCTCTCTCTCTCTCTCTCTCTCTCTCTCTCTCTCTCTCTCTCTCTCACACACACACACACACACACACACACACACACACACACACACACACACACACACACACACACACACACACACACACACACACACACACACAAACACACACAAACAAACACACACATCCTCACCAGTCCAGGCAGCACCGGGGCAAGCCACATGTGCCGTCCATCATGGGTGCTGTTGACTCCATCTACCAATTTATCTGGAGTCCTCACATCACCATTCACACTGTCCAGTACGTTCACACTGTCTGGGAAAGCAGCGATGTCTGGGAGACGCAACGTTGAGGAATTCAAACTGAATACTCTTCAGCTACAGCTATTACCAGCTATTTACCCCCTGGGCCAATCAGTAACAAGATGAATCATCCTTTCGAGTTTCATCAAAATCGGACTGGTGGTGTAGCAGTTATTATGGCCTTTCAAAGTTTGAAGCTTTGACCTTTAATTATAGCTGTCCCATCAATCAGATGTTAAACGTCATAACACAGTGCCAAAATGCATCATCCCTTCAAGTTTAGTCAAAAACGGACGAGTGGTGTCTGAGATATTATTTTTGAGTTAAAAATCTTGAGTAGTGCCCCATTAGCCCCAATCAGTGTTATTTTTTAAATGCTGGAACACGGTGAAAAGAAGCATCATGCCTCCAAGTTTCGGGGTGAGTTATAATAATAAGAATATTCTTTATTTGTTTAGATGTCTCTACTAAGATCTGAACTCTATCTTTTAATGGATTTGCACCATGAAAACCCAACCGAGCAACAACAGGATTTTGATGAAATGCAAAAGATCATATGCGTATATTCTAGTTTGTACGGAGAGTTCCATGAGGATTGGTGTTCACTCATTAAAGAGGATACTGTTGTCACTGAGATTGATCTTCTCGTGGTTCTGGTCGTAGAACTCGAGGCCGTTCAGGCCGACGTAGTAAGGGTCTCCCCAGGTTGTTAACAGCTGCAGCTGGAAGATAACTGGCAGGGTAAAGGTCAAGGACAATGTGACATGGAAGACATTGTATAGCTATCAAGACGTCAGAGCCTTGTCTGTCAAAAACATCAAAACAAATCCTCTTTTTCCATTAATTTATGGGACAAAGGTAATTTTTCAACTGACAAGGCACGAACAGACGCAAACAAAGCTGTCAAAACTGTTAAGTCAGTGTATGAATGGTGCCATAGAAGAAAGGATACACCCACAAGGCATGATGGGGGCTTCATAGTCCATGCTGGCCTGCTCTTGTTTCTTAGACCCTCCTCTGATTTAGAGAAGACAGAATTACAGTTGAGAAGATGCAGTTCTCACAATATCTCATAGTAACAGTACAAATAAATCCAAATCCTGTCCCTACTTGTGTGAGTAGTCCTCGGCGCTCGTGCTGTCGGTGGGCGTCTGGAGGAAGTCGATGAAGAGGATCTCCTGGGCAAAGTCAAAGTGGCAGTTGCCTGGTCCTTTCCTGATGAGGAAACCCTCCGCTGGGGAGATGGCAACATCGTCCATGAACACGTGGATCACCTTCACCTGGAGCAGAGATGAGGGGATGAAAGGAGACGAATGAGATATCATTGTATCACAGATAGTGTGCAATCTTGTGTACAAAGCCTTTCTTGTTGAATGTAAAAACTCATTGTGGTATTACTCAAAATTAATGCAATTTAACCGTATGCCAATCATGCACTGTTGTGAAGTTTTAACATAGTTTCTGAATATTCAAATGACTATCCTCGGTACCATGAAACTAACAGGATGAACTGCCTATTAGGTCATATAGTATATCAAATAAACAAAAGCAGAGTTTGCACACTGGAAGCTGCTCCCAAGGTGTAGAAAATGATTAACACCTGTTGTGATGTTTCAAGTTCAGTGCGAGCTTGTGGTGTTAATAAATGCATACACCTTGGGAGCAGCTTTCAAAGTGCAGACTCTACTTTTGTCTTATGTTTAGTTTTCTGTCTGGCACATGGTTAAAATTGGCATGTGTGTTTTTATCGGCTTGTATCTATCGAAAACCATCAACGGATCTCTGGCTCGGTCTGATCTATCACTCTCAAAATCCCTTCTCTTAAAACTGTCTCAGTTATTTACAGCTCTGGACATCAACTGTTCTCTCTTGTATCCCACCACGACCTCACACTCCTCCATATTTTTATGATTCATTAAAGGGCACATGACCCTTGGATTACATCACTCTGCTGCGTTCCACCCAAACTAGCTTACTAAATTTAGTCGATTCATTAACCATCATGCTCTTAGAAATATATTCAGGTGTTAACAAAAATACTGATCTTGTGAAATATTTGCTTTTGTGAGCTATTGTACAGAATGGTGTATAGCTTGTTGTATCGTATTGTATTGCTTGGTGGAATACATTGTCACATTACATAGTTTGGTATATATTGTTTATTATTATCATTAAGTAAAGGGAACTTGCAGAGATCTCCTGTAACAATTAAACCTGAATACTTAATACTGGTTGAGGCTGACAGAAGAGTGTCTCACCCCTCTGTACGAGTCCTCTGGAGACTTGTTGTAGTTCCACACACGGAGTCCAGCAATGGTCTGGGCTGTGCTGAAGGTGACGGTCAGGGTGTGGGGCTCTCCATAGGAGAAAGGGATCAGCCACATGTGCTGGTCATCTGTGGTGATGTTGTGACCGTCTATAAGCCTGGGTAAAGAAAGTAGACATCTCAATACTGAAGACTAAAACAAACAGAATAATGATCTGATCCAGATCAGGATTATGACGGCAACAGCAAATATTATTAGCTTGTCTCTGGCAGCAGGGTGAAGGGAGGAAGAGAGCGAGAGTGTGAGACATGGTGCAGAAACTCACACAAAGAGAGCAGAGTGGGAAAACAGGTGGAAAGGTGATTAGAAGGTGAAATCTTAAAATTAGGGGTATTTGTTATTAGGGCTGCGACGATTAATTTCATTATCGATAAATCTAGCGATTATTTTTTCAATTAATCATTTAGTCTATAAAATGTCAAAAATAATGACAAATGCCCAACACAAGTTACAAGAGCCCAAAGTGATATCTTCAAATCGCTTACTTAGTCAGACCAGCAGCCAAAAGAAACCCAAAGTATTCATTTTATAATGATATGAAACAGAGAAAAGCAGCAAATCTCAGCATTTGTGAAGCTGTAACCAGCAAATGTTTGGTATTTTTACTTGATAAATGACTAAAACTATTATTCGATTATCAAAATTATAATCATAGTCAATTAATTGACTAATAGTTTCAGCACTACTTGTTATATTTGTGTTGTTATAGTTGGTAGTAGTTTGGCTCGAGCCTTTCATTCCTTACTATTGGTTGCTCACGGAAATTAAGCTTATTCTAGTATTGTACTGGTTGTAAGCCAATTTGGGTAACACCACCAGCTAAATGCCTAAAATGTGTGTGTACGTGAAATCTAAATGTATTAAGTAATGTAAGCGCTCACAGAGAACATGGCGTCACACGTACTTATCAAGAGTGCGTAGGTCCTGTCCGTACTCAGGCAGGTCGTTGACGTCCCGGGGCGAGGCAGCCATCATACAGAGGTCCAAAGGTAAACTCTCTCCCTCCTTCCCCACCACCTCCAACCCTGTCAGACCCAAGTAGTGGGAGTCTCCCCACGTCAGCACCAGCTCTAGTCTAAGGCCTGCGGTGGAGGGAGACAATCACATGATCCGGTCATTGTAAAGTCAGGTTCTATGGATGAAAAACAGCAGTACCCACAGCTAAACAATACGAGCCAGTTGTTTACTGTGTCTATACAGTAAATGTGAAGATGTGATGATGACAGGGTTATTTTTAGATGGAGCCATGTACTCACACTTTCCAGTGTACATCCCAGGGATTTGCTCCATGTTCTCTTCAGACTGGCTCACAGTGGGGTTTAGCTGGAGTTTCAACTGAGAGGACATGCACTTATCAGAAACGTAGTTGTATTACACTAACTTGTTGATGCCCTGATGGTTCCTTTCCTCATTATTACTCTGGGTTTCTACACAATTTTGTTAATGAAATTCGATAATTTTTCCATGATCATTCCATGACATATAGTGAAAAATACATGACCAATACTTGTCAACATCTGTGTTCACATGTTAAAGATTTTTGTTGAATAGCTGGTTTGAACATCCCGGGTCTTGATAGGTACTTCAATCTACCAGCATCTGACTTTGAGTTGAGAAAATAATATTATAAATAAATTTCCAAGACTTGTCAAAAACTTTTTGGATGCCTGTACTTACAGTGAGGTCTTCCTCTCTGAAGCCAGCCTGTGTGAAGGGTCTTTCCTCTCCCTCTCCGTCGGCGGTGCGCGGTCTCTGCAGCTCCTCCTCATACACCAGGCTCTCGGGACCCTCACCCTCGCTCTGGAAGGTTTCATCATAACGAGACATGGCCTCCAGGATCTCATCATCAGTGGTGAACAGGATAGTGTCCCCAAACTGGTCCAGTCCTGGGGCAACAGAGAAATTCAAAGTAAACTAGCAGCAGATTTTGTAATAGAGGCTCTATGCAAAATGTAGGTAAAAAACATTTTATGTGAAAAAGGTCAGCTGATCAATAATACACAAAGGGCAATAAAAACTAGAAAGCCTGTTCTCTTCAGCTACCTCCAGACAGGGTCCCCGAGGCCTTGGCGATCTCGCCCCTAAAGATGCACCTTCCGTCCAGCAGCATCTCCACCTCCTTCACCCCTCGGAAGGAGTGGATGCGCGACTTGTTGTAGTTCCACACACGGATCATGGCCACATGGTGGGGAGCTGCAAAGTCCAGGAAGATGACGTGGCTGCGGCCTGGAGTGAAAGGGGCCAGCCAGAGGTGCATGTCGTCCTGGGTGCGGTTAACCCCATCGATCACGTTGCTGACCACACGCGGGTCTTTGCCGTAAGCCGGGAGAATGTTGATGTCTGGAGGGTCGGCGCGGATGTGAGAGGGCTGGAGGGGCTCTCCACTGGAGCTGAACACCTCCAGGCCGTTGAGGCCGACGTAGTGACGGTCGCCCCAGGTGGACAGGATGTTGATGACCAGCCTTTGGCCCTGGGGTAGCACCGGGATCTCAAACTCTTCCTCCCGCTCCGTGGATGGATCATCCTCGGGGTCTTCACACAGGCCCCCCTGGGGTGCCAGGGAGGAGAGTGGGCTCCTGGGTGCTGTGGAGGGGTTCACTAGAACTGTGGGTGGGCCGCGGCCCTGGCGCTGGAGGAACTCATCAAAGATGTCACCCTCGAAGCCCATGTTGGAGATGCGTCCGCGCTGGCACTGGTTGAACTTGGTGAGGGAGTCCCAGGACTCCATGAGGGTGTCATCCTGTTGGCTGCGTAGCTGGGCCCGAGGGGTGCGCTGCCTCCTGTTGGTGGTTACCAATGACATCGGCTCCTCTGGGGAATACACAAACATAGATGACCTAGATAAGAAACTAATGAGGCAATGGGAATATTTGACAATAAACAGCCTTTACATTTATCACTGAACACCGAACACACAAAAAACACACAAGTTAGTACCTTGTGAGATCCTAGACTAAACATTGCATTTCTGTCCAGTTCTAAGTTTCACAAATGTTGAAACCCATTTTACATCACCAGTGTCTGTAAAGACACCTGCCCCCACCTGTGACAAGTCAAACTACTAATGATCACTTCACTTGTGTTTTCAACTGTATGTTAAGGCAAGAGATGGCCTTGTAACAGTGTAATCTCTCTCTCTCTTCATCTCTCTACGTGTGTTTGAGCCTGGAACAGCCCCTTAAGTCTAGTAGTTCATTTGCCTGTAGTCTGGGAGATCAAGGGATTATAATGGAAGAGGCAGTCAGATTTGTAATATGGCAATCTGCCCGCTCCATAATCTCATTTAGAGCACAGCAAAAGATCTCTAGAGATGCAAATTTCCTTCACGTTTCAGTTTCAAAAATCCTATATTTGAAAAGATACTGAGTGACAAAAACAAAGTTAAGAGAGGAAAGGAGAGAGGAGAGAGAGAAACAATGGGAATAGCTGCTCAGTATAGGGACTGTAGGGACTCTATTAAACTACACAATATGAATAGTATTCCATTCATCCTTCAACCAGTCCAACTATGAGATAACTGCATCTAATCAAATCAAATTAACATCCGAGAGAGTAACTGCAGGACCCAAGTGTTCGGTTCATATATGGGGCCTGTGGCAAGAGGCGTATGAAACCACATGACTCGAAAAGCACCCACTGATGTAAAACAAACTGACATGCGGTGACCAAAAAATCCACCAGAAGCTCTAGCCAAAGGTAATGTCGTTGAGGAATCATGATATATTTGATCAGTCTAATTCTTCCTGATTCATTGTGTGAGCATTACTGACTAGAGTTCAATATTAAATGTAGTATAACTCAGATATTATAATATGGAATTGGGAAGTGTAATAGCCAATTGCACAAAATAAACCACAAGGGAGAAATAATTAAGTATATTTCAGCATGATAGCCCACACATGGCAGGTAGCAGCCTCGCCTACCAGTGTTTGAGAGTGCAGCAGCTCCAAGGTGTTGCTCCTCTGTCTGTCTGGCGGTGACTGCAGTGTTTCGGATGGAGCTCCTGCGTCCGCTGATGGGCCGGTCTGACCTTTGTTCCCCGAGCTCCTCCAGCAGGTCGCAGCCCAGCTCCAACGATTCAGCCTTCCACTGACTGCCATTCACTGTCCTCTCCATCCCTCTGCACACCCGGCCTGGGTTACAAGACAGCTCCGGGAGCATTGAAGAAGAGGAGGCCGAAGGGGCTTTGGGCTCCACAGAGTGCTGAGGCACCAGCCACCGGGGCCTCTCCCTCTCCCTGTTGGCCTCGCAGCCCTCAGGGGCTCCTCTATTCAGGGGCTGCAGCCACTGGGGGGCCACCCGGCAGGAGGAGGGCTGGGTGGTGACTGTCTGCTCCATGGGTGCTGGCAGCTGCGCCGGCTGCTCCAGCTGCTGCCTGAGAAGGAGGGGTTCTTCTGAGGCAGACAGGTCAAAGGAGTTCCTTTGAATGGAGGAGTGCAGGGCGGAGGAAGAGACCGGCGCTGGTGAAGGAATGATGGGTGGCAGCGGTGTATGTGATTTGTCCTGCATGTCTATCCTAGCCTGGCCTCGTGCTTCTGATGGCCAGGGATTCGAATTGTGGTCCCGCTGGATGCTGCTGCCCTCCAGACCCTTCCTGTCATCATGACGCTGGGGGCTGGCACCCCGCAGATTGTGGCCTGAAGACACGGGGCTCGGAGAGAAGGACTCTGAGACCTGAAATGCCTGGAGGTCAATGGTGGTGCTGTAGTCAAAGACCTGGTTGCCACAGCCCTTCTGTAGCTCGCCTTCAAACACCAACGTGCTGTTGAGGTACAGCTTTACATGCCGTGCGCCAATGTCCAGCTCCTAAAAAAGAAACACCGCATCCATTTACCTGCACCCTTAAATTTACAGTCATGTTCAAAAGTTTGCACACCACTTCACTTTGAGCACTTTCTGTTGTGCAACAAACTACCCAATTATTTGAGATTTTAAGTCTGAGATCTACACAAAATACTCTACTGTTAAAAGTTAAAAGAAAATTCTAGAAATGTATGTGAATATGTAAGATTCAAATAAAAGAAATATGTAGTGTGCAAAAGGATACACACCCTTGTTGCATTTTGGGTTAAATGGTGCCACAGGAAAATAATTAACATTTCATATTATATCTCTAACAGTATTTTGAGTTCAAAATGGTTCCAATTCAGCTTTTTTGCCGATGAAAACACAGGGCAACACAAGCACCAAACACAAACGGAAAAGGTGAGATGCAAAAAGTAAATCAGTTGATGCTGGAATCAAATACAAGAAATCAAACAGGAAAGAATAGAGCATCTTTATGTAAACCTGTCATTGGTTATTTTACCTATTTCTTACATGTAGAGTATGAACTCTTTAACCTAGCAGTAAGTAGCCTTCCCACAGACACAAAGTCGTGGCTGCCATGGAGCGATGGCTAAAGCCCAACTCAAATCTCCTAGATCCTCTAGTCAGTAAATCACAGTGGACCTGCAGGTTAGACAGCTCCTTACCTTACAGGTTCAGGCACCCATTCACAATCCAATACTCATGATGCATGTAGTTCTATATTGTTACAGCCAGCCAGAAAGAGACTCCATCATGGGGTCTTTGTACCCCTCTATGAACAGCAGTGAGGGCGAGAGGCAGCAGCCCAGGTTTCCCCTAACACTAATCCTCCGGGGCTAATCTCTCACTGTTCCACATTTGGACCGACTGACTGGCAGCTCAGCCAGCCACTGCTTAAAGAGAACCACACCCCCGATGCAACCACACCAATACGGTCACCCCTCATCACAGTGACTACACACAGCGTATTGGATTTATGCGCTCGCCTGCTACAGACAGCTAAACGTTGAATAATCTCTGAACTCGAGAGAGAGGGATAATCAAAAGGATGTGTGAAAAGGATTGCACTTGTGTTGAACCAATGAGTGAAATTGAACTTATGTAACATTTTACAGTTAAACTTCACATAAACCTTAGTGCCGCCCTCACAAAATAACCAAAATATTAAGTACTAACATTGAGGCTTCTGTTGTAGTTCCAGATTTTGATGCGGGATATTCCAAAATCTGTGGAGCGCTCCGTGTTCCTGATGATGAAGTAAAGCTGGATGGGGGGATGGAACGGACAAGTCCACATGTGACGCTCCTTGGTGGTCTGTCAACCCAAGAGGATAAACAAAAACAATCAGCAAAACTCACACTGGAATTGTTTTAAGCCCACCTCGATAAAATGATTATACATGTAAACTCAGAGGAAAGTGGAACTGGATGAATCTAATAGCAAACTCTGGGTTCCTACACAATTGGGGGTGCATGGAGCACCAGTGAGAACAAAATATTGGATATGAGTTTTAACTGAAAATATTATGGCTACAGCTTATTTCCAAATGTTTGTGTAATGGACTGAACCATTCAAAACCTGAACAATAGAGTTGTAACATTTTCCAGTTGACTTGCTACTTGCCCCTCTTCCTTTCCTCCTGCTACCGGACACACATTTTCCTCTCTGGCTATTCAACACTGCCTCTGATGACTGGACTCTGATTCATCAACAACTGATTAGAGGGGCTTTGAACAACTAAGTGTATTACATGTTGTTTAACAGATAGTGTGCAAAAGGGAAAATAGCTTTAAAAAACTTCTGCAGGATTCTGCAGTTTATAAATAATGTTCAAATCATAATTTAAGATTTTATTTGATTAATTGTGCAGCTCTACCAACAAGCAGCAATCATCAAAAATAAACTCAGCCTTCTGCAGTTTATATATAACTAATGTTCAAATCAGAATTTCAGATTTGATTTGATTAACTGTGCAGCCCTACCAACAAGCAGCAACCATTGACAGGATTTTGAGGCAGAGAGCCGAGACTCACCTTCGCCTTGCCGTTGACCAGCGCGCCCAGATTCCCGGGATAGTCGGCGTTCCTGATGTCGAGGTCGTGAGGTGACACATAGAGCTTCTTGTTCCTGGGGCAGAAGAACTGCAGCTCAGTCAGCCCCACCTGCAGAGCGCTCCCCCAGTTTGACAGGATCTCCATGGTAACGTACAGTGCGGGTGTCACCTCCGCCGAGGACCGCCTTCTCTGCAATGACAACACAAACATGCCATACTAATCACAAGCACTTCCTTGTCGTGGCTTCTGCCGCACCCAGCAATGTTGGGAGTTATTCATTCTGAATTGTGACACTCGGTCTGTCATGACTCACCGGCTGCATGCTATTGTCTGTTTTGACAGACTGAGGGATTTCGTACACGGGGCCAGCTTCAAGGTTCTCCAAGGCTTTCAGTAGTTTCTGTTGTTGCCTGTACAGAAGGATGACATCCTCAGTTCTGTTGTTTTATCTATCGTCTTTCACCTTGATGTCAGGGGGGAGGGAGGGCTAAACAGTGGGCTAGCTCATAGCTACATTGATAATTCATTCTTCAAGGTTAGTGGGCGTAAACGTCATAAATTTCTGTTCCATTTAGTTTCTGGGAGACACAATTACTTTTGTGCATTGCCTTCCCAGGAAGTACAGAATTAGCACGAGTATCTGGTGTCTGGTGTCTTCTCACCGCTAGGAAACCTCTGTGCACAGTATATATGTTTGTGTGTTTAAAATGTCATAATGTCAGTATACCTGGGGCCCATGAGTGTGATTCTCTGCATGGCCTTGGTGACACCGTTCTCATCCTTGTCACGGCTGTTGTCATGCAGCAAGCCATTCATCATCTGGTGTCCCCTGCCCTGGATGAGGCGGAAGCAAAATGAAAGAGTCAGCGATAAATAAGATTTTAGATTAGGGTTTACATGTAAGCCAAATCCAGAATGCTGTCACTGTGTCAAATCTACAGCACATATATACTGTATGTATAGAGCTATGGGAGGACACAGCGAAGAGAGATTTCTACGCAGAGGCTATGGGTTTTTCTAGTGGTACTGGATGACAAGTCGACAATCACCTTATGTCCTTGATCACCATATAAAAAAGCATGCACAAAAAGGCAATAAAAACAACTGTTAACAGTAGAAAACATCTTTTAAATAAGTAGTGGCCCTGGGTTCAGTAAAGGTGGGAGGCAGTCGGACCGTGGTGCGGCTGAAGGGCTCGGGGCTCCGCAGGGGGCTGTTCTCCCTCTGGATGGCCTGGTGCACCTTGCACGCCATCTCCTCCGGGTCCCGCTCTTCAAAGGAAGCCTTCCTGGCGGCTGACAGGGGCCTCTCTATCCGACTCCTGGGCCCTGAAGGAGGAGACAGATGTCTTTAAAACAACACCCATGTACTTAACTGTGCAACATCTACAGTAACTGTTTTCAAATGGCATTCTGAAATGAGAAATCCACCATTTTTAGACTGCGTCCTCTATATTTCACAGATACTGAATGACGTTCAGGTAATTATTTTTTTCTTCAAAGTGGATATTTAGCATGAACTACATTAAAATATATCATGTACATTCATTGCAGTGATACGCCATGCTAATAAGGTAAAGACTTACTCTGACCGTCCCTGCTCTCCTTTGAAGGTGGCCTATCCAATGTTTTGCTTTTCACCAACATAGGCTTGGTGGGTATGTAGGTCTCAATGTTGTCTTTCCTCTTGGCGGAAAGAGAGCGTTCAATCTTACGACCTGAAACATGGAGAAAAAGAACAATCTGTGTCTCAGGAATAAACTAGGGGACATTTCCAAATAAACTTGAGAATAGTTGTCTCTTAATTCCATTGTGAATAGATTTGAAAGAACATGAGCATAAAAGGGACATAGTCTTTCTTCCTCCCACATGTGCTGACTAACCCAGGACTTGCATCTTGTAGAGATAGCTAATGTACTTGCCTTTTCTCCTTGACTACAGGTCAATGCTGATGAAGCAGATAGTGAGAGGAGATAGAACCACTCTGGACAATTAAGACTCGCCCTAAAAATCAATAAGGAATTTCTATATGGCAGATGCTGAAGCCTACCTTTAGGCGAGGGTCCAAAGTCCAGCACAATGAGGTTTGCTGAATCGAAATGGCTGTGGGTGCCGCTGGCTCGAGGGTGATGATGGGAAGAGGAGGAGATGGAGGAGGTCTTGCTGGAAGAGGGAGGCAGCCCCAGCTCCTCCAGACTCTCGCTGCTCTCCTCCCTCTCAATCTGCTCCTCCACCCACTCTTCGTCTGACTCCTCCCCCGCTGAGCCACGGCTGCTCCGGCGCATGCTAACCTCCAGGCTCCGACGCAAAACCTAGTTTATAAAGGTCAGCGTTAATATACGCATCCGCTCACACATTTGTAAATGTAAGATCCGACCAACACACACACACACACGCACGCATGTTGACAGTTCAAGCATGCCCTGATTCATGGATGTGCCGCTGAAAAAAACATCATAAATGAACACCTGGGATCATGCAACAAAATTCTGATGATTCACTACATCTCATGCAAGTCTGACAAGATGAAATAAACCGTGTGCATATTTCTTGCCCTCACCTTCACCTCCTCAAGGTTGAGCAGCACCTTCTCACTGTGCTCGGGATTCACTTGGCCTCCTCGGCTCTCGGCCCTGGAGCTGAAGGAGCGCGACACCTTGCAGGTGTCCCTCGGGGAGCAGGGGCTGCGGGGGGAGCGCGGGCTGGAGCTCTGCATGAAACACCAGTGGACAGATAAAGGGAGATGGCAGAGATAGAGAGAGAGAGAGAGAGAGAGAGATGCTAAATCGTACAGACAGCTGCATCTGACACACAGCCCCTCCCCCAAAGAACACCCACACACAGGCCTAGTAGGCATTGTTTTGTCTTCACTCTACCTCCATGTCTATGCTTTCAGTAGGCTCAAAATCATCAGAGTAACACGTTTCCGGGAATACTCGCAAACTTGGTCCTTCCTCTGCTCGAATTCTGACAGAATCCTGCATACATGACAAAAGAGCGAAACCTTAGGTGTGTTTGCTTTGGGCAAAATAGAAGTTTTTTTTTGATAGGCCACAATCAAGGATTAGAAAATGCTCCAGAAATAAGAAGCCTCTACCTGCACCCATTCTCTCCTCTGGACTTTTCCTGGGGCAGTGCAGCTCCTTTGTCCGAGGGTCTGCTCCGGATCACGGCTACCGTCGGCTAGCTGGCGGGCGCCACTTCTAGAGGCATCTGCAGATGAGTCACAGCACAAAACATGAGCACATGAGCGGCGGCACTGCAAAGTATTCCCTCAGAGGAAAAGGAACACACAGTCACATACACAGATGGTCCAGAGCACATAGAGGAAGAACAAAAAACTGGCTGCCAGTTACAACTGTCACTATCATTTATTCAGTGGCACTGGGCATGGGATCATGCCATGCAAACTACAAGGGATGGTGGTCATTAGCTGGTGCCACGCCGAAAGCAACAATAGGGTATCTTGGAATTTAGTCTATAAATGACTGAGTATTCAAGAACAGTGTTTCCACCTGCACAATAGAGAGGTAAAAAATGGATGAGCTCTTATATAAGAGCTTTCAGTTTTGAGTGTCTGTCGGTTTATTTTGGTCCGGCAGCAGCGTACCAGCTGTGTGTGCAGGCCTCCGAGCAGGTGGCGAGGTGAGAGACTTGTGGTTGGATCTCTTGGGCTGCTTGCTACAGGCTTCAGCGTTGGCTCCGTTAAGATAAATGGAAAAGCCCTGCTCCAGCTGTTCCAACTCAATCTCCCTGGGGTCTTTGACTTTAAGGCGCTTTAGGATCCTGAGGGGCACAAGTACAGACTAATAACCACCTCTGAAAATACAGATGTATAAATCAAAATCTGAAAATCAGAATAGCACAGGCAAATGACAGCCAAGATCAAATTTCAGGATTCACAAACATAGGCATGAGAAAGCATCACATATTTGCAAGCTATTCAAACTTCAAAAACCCCACAGCACTTCACACACTCATCTCTGTTCTTTCAGAGCAAGGAGCCAATCAAAGTCTCCTATTAGGCAGCACTGACAGTCAGGGAAGAGTATCTCCTCTGTGAAATCCAATCTGTCTCTCCCCAACACCCTGTGCTCACACTTCACCTGTTTTTGTGCTGGAGGGCAATTAAATATTCATCCAGAGTCTCTTCCACAGCAGAGGCAAGCTTCCCTCCTTGGCACGTCTTACTCTCCTTCAAGAACAAGCAAGTGTACACACACACGCAGAGACACACACATACACACACACACACACACACACACACACACACACACACACACACACACACACACACACACACACACACACACACACACACACACACACACACACACACACACACACACAAGCACAGACCAGCCCAATGCAGAGTCAGCAAAGCCTACATAAGCTGTTTCAGGAGCATAGACTGTGTCACAATACATCACACTGTTGGACAGGTATTCATATTCACTATGACAGTATGAGTACATGTCTTGAACCACAGGATTACACTCAGTACCCACTTTATTCGTACACCACCACAACGTTTATGCAAGCAGCTTTCTTCTCCAGACAGTGAGTCATGTATAAATAAAGCATCGGCATAACGCATGCAGACTGGATGTTCAGTCACTGTTTAACTACATATTAGAATGGGCAAGACACGTGATTTATGCAGCTTTGAATGTGGTATGATCTTTGGAGCCAGATGCACCGGTTCCAGCATCTCAGAAACAGCCGCCTTCCTGGGATTTTCATGCACTACTGTTTCCAGAATTTACTGAGAATGGTGGAAGGAACAATGTTTTCTTGGGAACACATTCGGGGCCTTAGTAACAACTGAGCATCACTTGAATGCCGCAGCATACCTAAACATTGTTGGTGACCAGGTGCATCCCTTAATGACCACAGTCTATCCTTTTTCAAATGGTTAATTTCAGCAGGATAATGTACCATTGTCTCAAAATGGTTACAGGACAATGAGAGACCAGATCTCAACTCAATCTTTGGGATGAGGTGGAACAGGATGTTCGCAGCATGAATGTGCAGCTAAAAATGTGCAGGAACTATTGGATGCTATTGACTCCGCGTGGACCGAGATCCCTGTGGAACATTTCCAGCACCTTGCTGAATCCATGCCTTGATGAATTCAGGCTGTTCTAGAGGCAAAATGGGGTCCTACCTGGTACTCGCAAGGTGTAGGTAATACAGCGGTTACTGAGTATATATGAGAAGAACAAGTACTATTATTACATCTTGCATAAATGTGTCCTTGCACAATACCTTAAAACATAGCCCACTAAAAATAAATGTGCATTGACAATACAAACAATGTCAAACATGATGCAAAACAGCGACAATGTCATAGTAAGAAGAAAGTGACTGACAAACATCTGACCATTTGCGCTTTAAAGCTACACTAGGAAAGATGTTTTTGTAAAAATACATCTGTCTTATCAGCCTAATTGCCAAAGTGGGGATAAAACAGAGAAAAGCTTCCAATCCCACCTAATTAAGACGCCAAATGAAACTCTGGTGGATGTGGTCACCGGTGGAAAAACTTCTCTGCCCACAGGAAATAACTAATCAAAACTTGAGACCAAAATACAAAATTGTCTGGTAAACAGCAGTGAGGAGCGCTCCGTCCAGAAAAAGCTGGACTCCCCAACATTATATCTTTTCCTCTCTCATCCCTTTGGTATAAAGCAATCACAGACATGCCGGGTTGGTAAACATGAGCGTGCTGTGTGCAGTTTACTGACATCACGTTGCATGTTTTCTGGGTATTCAAATTCAAACAGTTTTCAAACAGTTACCTCTCACTGCCGTATGGAGCTGCCAATGTGTAAAGTTGCCTAGTCCAGCTTTAACAATTAGTGAAAGAGCTCCAGATAAAAGGAAATGCAAAAGCTTTGGCGTGACCCTCACAGTTAAGAGAATGTCTCCAGATTGCATTGTGGGCTCATGGGTGCTACAGTAACTACACTGTCCTGGACTGGATTAAAAACATCAGATGTCTGCTTCCTTTAGTCGTAAAATGTTGGCCTTGGCCTTCAGTCAGTGATGAATCACACAGATGAGGGTTTCTTGGAAGGAACATCAATTGTCGACGAAATACAGTCACTTACAGCTCATGCCATTCCATACTATAGGCAAATAAATGACACCATCATGCAGGAAGAGCAAGAAATCACAAGGCCTCTTACTTAGTTTCTACAGGCCAACTAGGCTACAGCATCTGTCACTGACAGGAGCAGAAGAGAAGCAAGGAAGGTTAAGGGAAGAGTAGAGAATACTTATTAGTGACAGAGTACATAGAAATACTGAATGGCAGATGAAACGCTATTCTAAGGCATGGCATGCATTGTTGCAATTATTGCCCTGAAGATTAGGAGACCTTCATGACGGTGTTACATGTCAGGTTAAATGACAGCATAGACAATTCATCATGCATCCAGCACTTTGTGTGGGCTACAGAAACATTGCTAAAAGAGCTGATGTATACAAAAAGACACCTACACTTACCTCGTTATCCATTGTGGGGCTGCAGATGATGGTGCTCATACAACCCTGTTCCACATTTTGGACAGGGCCGACCGTTCCTCAAAAAAATCATTGGAACCTGCGTTGTATTGGTTCACCACTGCAAAAGTAAATACACGAATACCCCACGGTTACTCACCTGTGACATAAAACCAATATTAGCTTTAATGTAGCACATTTTACATGTTGCCCCACCCGCAGCAGGATTCTGTCGTCCCGCAGGAGAAAACCTACAATCCGCGGACTGTTTCCAGGCCTAACTTTAACCATCTGCCCGGCGACATTTTCGTCAAACCTTTCGTTTGAAGTAGTTTAACGTTAACCTGGGATTATTATTACAGGGAGTTCATATACGTATGATATCTGGATTTGAATGCCATTATTAACACGCTATCCAACGTTGACGTTAATGCTAGTGGCAAAATGTTTTTTTCTTGGTTTGCACACATTGGCTAGCTAACGCGTTTAGCTAACTTCCAGTGCATTTAACTGTTATAGTATTCAGACAGTTAACAGAGAATAGCTACGTTAACTAGCAAGCTAACAGTTAGCTGGCTAACGTGTGAACCAGTTCAGTTAGCATTAACGTTAATAACAAACTGAAAAGCTAACTAGCATGTAGCTAGTTAATATTTGCTCACAATAAAGCTAGCTATTGTTTTCATCTCCTCGCCCACCTTCGACAATGCAAGTCTTAATAACTGTTGGGAAAAATACTTACTGTCCGGATAATTCACTACTTTGTTATTATTAGCTTTGTAATTATGTCGCTAGGTGTCATCTCATGTGCCCTGTGTGTTGATAGTGTTGGTTGGTTACCAGGCTGGCCGTCCACCAATGGAGAAAGCCGCCTCAGAGTCAGACACACCCCCGGTCCTGCTCTCTGGCCGCAGCTCCAAATGCCTACAAAGCCTCACAAAACCTCTTTTCACCTCAAAGCCAAAACTTTTCGACTTGTGCAGAGTAGACCAGGCAGAGTAGAAGTGTGGTATGCAATATGAGCATAGCAAACCTGTGCACTTATGTCTTTAAGGTCTTTGAAGTAAAACCACACAGGAGATTTTCGTGGTCCACAGTCAAAAGTTCAACACTGTTTTTATTCATTATAAATCAATACATTTCATATAAAAAGGACAAAGGGGGTCTGAAATAAAACCACTGTAGATGTAAACCTCACAGATCTGGTTATGGGCACCCTCTTACCACCCTGGACCCAGTCAGGCTCTTGATGCGCCAGCATATCTGGTGAACAATCATTCACTCATCCCAAAACACCCTAGGCTATATTTAAGATCATTCAACAGTTTTTGAAAGTTTTAAAACGGAAATAATGTGGCTGACATCAATCTCTCGGCAAAGCATTGCTAGTATAGCGACTTAGCAGGGCATTGGCTTTTGTGCATTTCATTACAACCATCACCAGCAGTCGACATATTTGTGAAGTGCGCACACTATATTACTGTATAGCAGTTTAAGGATGTGAAGACTTTCAAACTCTTGAAGGTAAACAATATAAAGCTCTGTGTAACGCCCAATGTAACAGTTCTGAATGTAGCCCAGGTACAGGCATCTTCTGTCCAGAAATGACCAAGACCTAGCTTTAGTCTGTTTGGAGTTTACGGATTTCCAAATACTGGATAAATGAGATTAATGGGGCAGTTGAGAAAAGCCAGCATCGTTGTGTTGTATACACCCTACCCACTTCTTGAATATCGGTGAACATCAAAAGGGTAGATGCTAAATGGAGCACAGCCCTGGCTGTTGAAATAAGCTAAGCCACTAACTGCACTCCTCAGCATTAAGTATTTAGCACTCAATAAACACTCAATACAGAAGAGAGGGCGGGTCTGTTTTCAAAGAAATCAACTTGAAATTTTAATAGATATTTCAACTTTGATGAATCAAAGATACAAATGTAATTGTCATTTGTATCATCTCCAAAGATAAAATGCCCCTGTGACAGAAATTGAATATATTACTGTTTGCCATATACTTGCAGGCCAACAGTTGTCAAGGCAATAGAAGTGCAACCAATTCATCCTCACAGCACCGCAAGATAAAATCATCATAAAGCATCAAATTCTGAATTGATTAGTCCAATCAAGATGATTTCACTGACTCTGACCCTCAAGGTAATACTCATGTTTTGATGGTCAGATGTTATTAGCAGACAGGTTGTCCCAATTTCCCTTCTTCTTTATGCAATATGAAAAGCAAGCCTATTTCCTTGTACAAAAAGTCATATCACCAGTGTTACCAGGTCAAAATGAGCTGTCAAATGATGCTCATGGGAAAAGGTATGGCTTTCTGTTGCCTGTTTTTAAAGCAAGCCTTTACTTAACTCTGCAGGGTTATGGTGGGTGGGTGAAGATTAAAATGGACCACATGTCCAATTACTAAAACACACATGGAAGGAGAAAAAAAAAACAAAGTAAAACAATAACTTAAATAGAAGTGCTTAAAACATAACAGTTCTTAGAGCCCTTTCAATAACCAGAAAATAAGGTTGCAAAGCGGGAATCCCACCCCAACAGAATAGGAGAGAGAAATGAATAGCGGTAATGGTAATACTAATATTCATCAAATGATTCACAGATGTACAGTTCACTTATAGGTCATATCCTTCCCCTCCCTCCCAAGTATTTCTCGTCTCCTGGTCAGTGGCCCCCCCAGGTCTGTGAGCCGCGGCTGCCCTCTGTTTCAAGTCTGTCGGTGGTGGGAGAACCCTCAGTCTCAGTACATCTCCCCTCTTCCTCCTTTGCCCTCAGTGCCTCCTCCTCTTTTTTCCTGCGTTCCATCTCCCATTCCACGAAGGTGTCGAAGAGGCTGGGCCAGGCCTCGTCCTCACTGTAGTTGCTCAGGTCAGGCCCAATAGCCTGGGTGAAGTTGAGGAACATGTTCCATGTGTCCCGCGAGATGCCCCGCACACCTGAGGGGTTCTCTCCCAGGAAGTCCAGCCAGCGCTCCAGGATGGCGGGCATGTCCTGGGTGAAAACCAGGCGCCACAGGGCGATGGCGATGTCGCGCTGCAGCGAGCGCTGGCCCTCGTCGGCGTCCAGGCCAAACTGGAAGGTGAAGCGGTACAGGTCCTTGAAGCTCTCCTCGCCCTGGGCATCCAGCAGCATGCAAGGGAAACGTGAGCAGATGCCCTCAAGGCTGTCTGCCTGGATGGCCCTGCAGCCCTCCACAAACTCCTTCCTGATGACACAAGGAAAACAGAATGATATTAACCATTTCACTCAAGAAAATGAGGCCCAGAAGTAAAGTCTGTACTTCTCAACAAAGCTATACGAGCAGCAGTGGACCTAACTAATAGCTAAAGTTGTCAAGAGCTACAATAAAACCACTTAAAGTCATCTAACACAAACAGCAGGCTGAGTAACTGCAAGAATACTACAAACACATCAACTGGACAAAGAAAGAAGCCCAGCCTAGCTCCTTGCAGTTTAATAAAGCAACAGAAAGGTGCCCTGGGATATAAGTTTCTGTCAATATAACTCTGACAAACAGTACTTTCACTTCAGCACGTCAGGCCCTGACCCAGGCAGATATGCTTTGGTATCTAACCCCTACAACAATGTAGGCTTTTCAAAATCAGATGTAATATAATAGCTTCAGTAAGCAACAGTTGACAATGAAACATGTTCCTAACCAGAGAATAGCTGTTGTCCAAAAAGCCTCTGGATAGAAAAGTGCTGAGTTAAAAATCAGAGAGGGGGAGCAGTGACAAGTGACCCAGCCAGCAGGCAGCCCTATTCATCTCAGACACTAACTGCCGAGTGGGAGTGCAGCGTCAGAGCCGGATCCATTTTCTGTGTGCCCCCTACCTGTCAGTGGGCAGTTGTGTGTAGAGTTGAGTTGCTGAAAACTGAGTGGTGAGGGTGGGGTGGATGGACTGCTGCACAGTGAAAGACTGCGGACTAGGAGGTCAGACAGTGCAGGGATAGGCAGTGGTTGCCATCTTATAAAGTGACCAGAGGTAAGGGAACAAGCTAGTCATCCTAATAATACCTCCCCAATTACACACCCCAACCCCATCTTACCTTGTAAACTTGCACATGGTGGCTGCCTGAAACTTCCAGGCAAGAACAAGCACTCGAAACTCTGCAGGGTCCACACACAGGTCGTTGCAAAACCTCTCCATGCCCTCCTCCAAGATGGCATCTTCCTGCTCATCCTTGTAGCAGCAGAACAGCTCTTCGATGCGCAGCAGCGATAGCCCATCTCCATCCACCAGACACTCTTCCTTGCGCGGGTCTCCCATCACTGTGGGGATGACAGGCGTCTCCACCGTAACCACGTCCTTGGTGCCATTAGACAGCTCACTGGGGGCTTTGCTACACGGGGCACTGGGCTCTTCCTTGTGCCCTCCCCCACCGCCTGCACTACCACCTTTCTTGTGGTGGGACTTGGAGCCACTCTCCTTGTCTCCACTCTTGCTGCCGAGTGAGGACGTTGGATTCTTACACTTGGTGACACACTGGCCCATGTCTCTCTCCCTGGTCCCTCTTCTGTCTTTCCTCCCCTCCTTCAGGCCCCGTCCGAACCACCTAGACGCCTCTGCTCTGGCCTGGTGAGACGTCTCAACATGCCCTCAGGCCCTGAGGTAAAGGAGAATTTAAAATAAATAGTTCAAGGTCATAGAGTGTAGCTCTCTGCAATGTTGATTCAGTCTTGCTCAAGATCAAAAAAGGTCAAGATCCATGTTTCTATGGCTGTTAGTAGAACAAAATCAAATGCTGATTGCTAGAGTAGTGAATGATGAAGGATCAGTTAGGCAGCTGTGAAGCTCTGCCACCACCCTAAAGCCTAGAGGTGAGGATGAGAGAAAGTAAGGTCTACATGCACAGAATGTATACACAGAATGCTTACACAGTGTGGGTTACCATAGAAACCCTGACAAAAAAATACAAAAAAAAGACAACATGCTGGTAACCACAGAAACCTTCAGAGCTAGAAACGGTTTGTGTTACACAGAGCCACTAATAGAAAGAGTTTTTGACATGGTTCTTCAATAGGGGCCATATTGCTGCTCTCTCTTTTTTTTTAGATCCAACGGATACAGGCAGCAGATATGCAACGGTGCTTCCCATATCACTATCACCACCATGATGAGATGCCAAACATTAAAAAATTATAATCACAAGCTGCTTAATAGCAACCATGGAACAAGACTGGAGCTACAATAGCTGCCAATGAAAATTGCAATGCCCAAACCCTTTTACATCAATGGCTCCGATGTTACATCTACACAAGAAACCTTTGAGTTGCTCTAGAGTTTGAGAATTAATACAGTAGCAAGTTAGTAGTAAAGTAGCAAGTTACTCACAGACAATTCCTCAGATGACAGTGGCCATTCTAGATGAAAGTGTCGTCCTATTCTGCTCCATTGTTGTGACCTTGACATCCGCAATGCTGAAAGACACATTATCTTGTCATCATAAGCAGAATGTGATAGCCTGTCTTTCCCAATCCTGCAGGACTATTTTTGTCAACACGCCATGAATTTGTAATTTGAGATCAACAAAGCAGCTTTGTTTAACCCAAGATTATTCAGTTAATTATTAATATCTAAAACGTAGACCACTTATATAGTATTTAATTTAAAAATATATATATTGTATACAGTGGACTTTACATCTCTGGGACTGGGGTTGGTATTCACAGGGTGTCCAGATTATAAGGAATATATTAAGGAACCTCTCTCACAAAGCTAGCTCAATGACTCAAACAACTCATGATCACCCTTAGTCGTTGTAAAATCCATGATTTCACTTCTTTAACCACATAATGGTTTAACTTCCTCGACTTTGTACTGTTGTGTTCCTTTATCTTGGTAAGTCAAGATTCTTAGTGGTTTAGATCAGTACAAATAAAATATATCAAAAATCCAGAATATACAGTTTCTACAGCTCATTACACAGAGCATGTAAAGGCAAAACCGTCTCTCTGGTACATCCAGGCTAAATCTAATGAAAGCTTGCAGGCCTAGTTATTTAATATAATTCTTTATTATCTAGCTTAGCTAGCTAGCATGCTAGGTTAGTCAGACATTGATATCGATAGCTGCTATCTACCAACATAGTTTACAGCTAAGGTTACTCCTGCAAAGTCACAGAGTAACGTTATACAAATTGAGATAAAATACTAACGTCTTGAAATATGTAGCAGTGGCGATAATGCATAGTTTACAAGTTGGACAGGTAACGTTAGCTAGCTAACATTATTTAGCCAAGTTAGGTTAGTTGGCATTGGCAAGTGGCGAGCACAAACAGGATCAAGTTAGAGAGCTTTTAAATACACTCACGCCAATCCAAAATGTCATGTTAACGGTAATTTCTTGACTGACTATACTTAGTATTTTTCTTTTTACTATTCGCCAATTCAGATGCTACTCTCTATGAAGCTGTTGTTGACTCGCAAAGGAGACATCACCGCCACCGGGCCATTTGCATCAAAACTGCCTGGCCCTGGCGTCGTCGCCATAGCTAGCTAGCTAGCATCAGCTTGGTTAGCAAGCATAACGAAAAGTTAGCAATCAGCTATGTCTTTCGATCAAGCCAACAAGAAAATAGAAAATATCCACGTAAGGAAACTTACCCTTTTAAAAACATCTATTACATGGAATCGGATGTACATCACTACAGGAATGCCAATCCAAATAAGTAGTTAATAAGTTAGCCAAGCTAGCGTTAAAGACCAGCAAAGAACTGAGGCAAACTCGTCGCGTTAACTCAGATTGCTAGCTAACTAGCTAGCAGCTGGCAAGAAACTTCCACATCAATGTCGAGTTTTGCTTCGCTTTTAGAAAAAAGACAAAGCTTGCTATCAACCCTTGTACACTTTTGAATCCACTTGGAATTTTGTCCGCTCATTGAAGTGAGTTAAAAGATCATCTCGGACTAAAAGCAGCCAGTTTCTTTGTGCTTCCCCTTTAGTCATTGAGTGTAGTGTAGCTACATTATGGGAATTTTCACTGCATCACTTCCTCCCTGCAAAACAAGCATCCATCTAGCAAACACACAGCTGATCTTCATCGCAGGGATGGGAGCGATAAGATTAATTATTTATTTTAAGGAAACAATTTGTTCATAATTACTATTTTATATTCAGATGTATAAGTCTATATGGAACCATTTAGTAAATGACATATTTTAGCTTTGGTATTTTTATATAGGGCAATTTGAAAGAATAATATATAGCTATACCTCTATATGGAGGTGTTAACCACCTTTGATCATTGATCTGAGATATAGTGGGTCTTCAGGCAGGGGACTGTAAAAATGGAGAAATATAGCAAGTGGGAAACAAGTTACACACTTCCCGCTGTAAAAATGTTCGACGGAAAGTAGAGGCATTCATTTAGTTTATTTTTTTTCGTCGTCTCGTCTTTGCAACCTTCCCGTTTAGCAGACAGTTTCGATAAACGTCATCACTAAGCGACAATGTGATGCTGGCCAAGCTAGCTAACTATCCATCCCTTCAGACGGAGCCGGTAGGTCAAGTTTTGTAATGTTTAAAAACTGTGTAGTCTAGTGTGTGACAACAGAAATGCTGGTTGTTAAGATGAATCGCACTTACTTTCTAATTTTACCTTCGTTCGTCAACAGCAGATACCTAGTTTGAGGAGTAAGTGCTAACGATAACGTTAACTAACAATACAAGTGACGCACAGGTATTACCCAATGGCTTGTGTTTGGTAATACAAAATCGATATATTTACATCTACATTGATACTTAGGAATAAAGCAACGACACTATTCTCAATACATCCTTCAGCTCAACACACAGCAGACTCATGATACCTTTCAGTCATGAACTGTAAGGTTATGTATGCAAAACAGAGACGTGTTTATGTTTTTAGTGCCATCTAATGGCGAGTAATGGAAACACTAGAAAGCTTTTTATACAAGTAATAAACACTGTACGTAATACCCCAGCCAAAAACATACTGTACAGGGTTTATACCAGTAATAGACACTGTACAGTATGTAAAACCCCAGCCAAAAACATACTGTACAGGGTTTATACCAGTAATAGACACTGTACAGTATGTAAAACCCCTGCCAAAAACGTAAATAAACAAGGTGTGACCAAGGCAACTTTGCACCAGTCAGTCTCAAGTCTTGAGGCACAAGTCTCAGGTCAAATTTCAAGTCTAATGTAGAACACCAAGTCAAGTCAGAACAGATGAAGAATCCAGTATCAATGTAATATCTTAAAGACAACAAAATGTCTTGGACCTTTTCAATGCAATATGGTTTTAATATTATAAAAACCTGGTAAGAGCATGATGAGTGTGATTTCTATAATCAGTTTCAACTTCAATAAATTCAATCATTCCATACAAATTCAGAAAACAGAATTTAAATTCAGTCGTCTGGTGGAACAAATCTCATCACTTTCAATCTAAGTCATTTACACAAACACAAGATCTTTTGTCAAGACTTTAGAAACCTTTTGAAGTCATCAAAGTACAAGTCAAAGTCAAGTCCCAAGTCACCAGAACCCAAGTCAAGTCTCAAGTCTTCTCTTCATGCATCAAGTCAAATCTCAAGCAATTAAAATTGACTCTAGTCTCACTTGAGTCCAAGTCATGTGACTCGAATCCCCACCTCTGCTTTGAGTTTTTCCTGTCTTCAAAAGCTGCATGAATTATAGACAGCTTCATTTGTTTCACTGTGCAGGTACACGCTGATTTCTCAGATTAGGAGCCCTGATGACGGCTTCCACTCGTCAGACGGTGTTGTCGCTGTACAAGCGGGTGTTTCGCATCGCCCGAACCTGGCAGGCACAGACTGCTGTCACCAGCGACACAGAGACTGAGAGAAAGTACATTGTTCAGGAAGCCCGCAGTCTATTCAGACAGAACCAACAGGTGATGAAATGTTTTCTGCTCTCAGAAGTGAAAGTGCAGTGGATTTATGGCAGCTAATTTGACTAATCGTCTTCTTTGTTGCTTCTCTAAAGCTGACAGATCAAGAATCAATAAAGAAGTGCATCGAAGAATGTGAAGCAAGGATAGAAATAGGTAAGAGTGGAAAGATGCCACAAGATTTCTTACCTATTGACCCATGACTCAACAAAGGTCCTTCCCATCCATGTGGTTTTGAACAACAGAATATATGGGATGTGAAGTGAATGTAATCTTGGATCTAATTCCCTCAACAAAAAAGAATTTAAAAAAACCCTGTGAGGCAGAAAAAGAGCAGCGAAAGAAGCAGAAACACTAGTATGAGCAGGGTTTATAATGTGATCAGTGTGTGCGAAATAGAAACCTAGGGTTGTGCTTATTGGCAGAAGTTACATCAGAAAAATATTTGGCTCTTGCATCCATGATTATTTATTTGTTTGTTTGTCTATTTATTTATTTAGATTGTAAGAGGTTAGTAAGTCCTTAAACTGTAGGCAATGGACATGTAGTTTAGTGTTTTTCCCTCCTACATTCAGCTCTTGTACATTCCCTTTTTAGATCATGGGTGCTGCCATTTAACCATGGGGATGTTATAACAGAAGGTAGCTTTGAAAGGGGTAAAGAATCTAAGACAGGAGAGCGTAAGTGGTTAAAGCACCTCCAAAAATCATCTGTACACTGGGGGAAGCACGTGGTTAATGTCTAGGCTAGAAGGTTTTTGCACTTTTTAAGAGTTATATTTGGTGAAGGGCCGTGGCTAGAAGACTGGAGGAGGCGAATGTCAGTGGTAGGCTCTGAACCCTAGCTCAAATATTGATTTCATCAGAATTATCCCCAATTAGGATATCACACAGATTTAAAAGGAAAAAAATCAGATTACACAGATGTTAATGTTCTTAGGATATTACTAGAGACCAGTTTTGAAATTTATGTTCGGACATATTTATGCTGAAATTCCCATTCCCATGTTGATTTAGTTATTTCCTGACTTCATATGATCTTGAAGATGCCCACTAACTCATACTGTTATTTTCCTTTAACTTGACAGGTCTACACTACAGGAACCCATATCCAAGGGCGGTAAGTGCTAATCACGCATCAGATTATCTTTTTCTGTGTCTGTGTAGGTTACATTGTTGTTGAGAGGTTTAATTCAATATTTTTCTGTCCATGTTCCTGCAGAGCTACCTGCCTCCGATGGGACTGGCAACGCAGAAAGGCAGGAAGCTGCGAGCACAGCAGCGCCTCAGGAAGCAGGCCAAGCCAATTTACTTACAGTCACATGACGAGACCTGATGCTCCAGCTACTCCATCCTTGCCAAGAGTTCATGTTACCAAGGACAGGAAACTGGAGTGCAGGCACAGGCTGATCTCAAGGGTTGGGTTTTCATTACCACTCATTCAAAGATGCAAGAAAATCCGTCGTTCAGGAAAAAGCCATTTATTTTCATTGTTCGGGCACATTGTAAAGATTTTTTACTGTAAACGCAGGTCTTAACTATAGTTGAAGGCTTCCAGCTACTGATTCACAGGAACGCTGTCAGTGTTGTGTATCTTGTAATATAATATGCCATCAAGTTGTATTATATTTTGAATTTATTTATTATTTCATGTGAAGAATTGTTGTACTACTTGTGCATAAGAAATAGAACCATATAGAAAAACAGATTTGGTGTGTAAAGTGCGTCAAAATGCAAATACACATTCTGACATGTTTTCACTGTTTTGTGCCACCTATGACTTGTTCATTAGCAAGTAATTAAACTGCCAAGAAACATGGTTTATACTGTAATATGAAGTTGCTCTTATACCTGAGTAATAAGGATGTGACCTGACATGAAGAGTTTTAATATACTGTACAGTATGTGGTTCCACAATAAGAGGATTTAATCCCCTGTAATAACTTTTCTTACCATCATAGGGTAACCTCATTGTATATCTGCACCACTCAAAGCAAAATGCCTCAAAAATAATTGAATAATCTAAGTCTGATCAATCAATCAATGTTTCTTCTCTCATCTCTGCCCATAGGGGACAGTAGCAAATGTTCATCTATACAAAATAAAATGTCCTAGCTCATAATAACTTAATTTGAATGTTGAAATTCAGTAGTATTCCCCTTTAAGAATTGCCCGTGAAAGAAAAACATCATACTGTAGTCGTAGCCAAGTCATAACAAGGTTACAGTTTAGAAGGTAAGCATTCATTATGATTCTCAAGAAAGTAAAAACAGAGATAACTATTTTTCCAGGACTGATGCAACGTTGCAAATACGGGGAATGTTACAGCCAGCCTCTATAGTTTGAGCATCAGTGTAAATATCTTGGACCAATCAGTCAGTCAGGCTGATGTATGCCTGTGTATTTCTTGCCTATAAACTTATTTTGTAGGCATAGTAGTTGGCTCAAAACCCAGCTGGCAGAGGCATCCCACCACTGTCTTGATCCAGTGTTTCTGCAGCTGGTGGACGGGAAGTAGCTGGTAGAGCGGCCTGCGGTGGACAGGGTTCCTCGACGGGTGCTGGTTTTGCAGACAGGAACCGCATCCATGTTTTCTATCTTCCCCCCCCTAATATCACCCCATTCTTTGGCTTCTCTTCCATATGGGTGGTCTGTGTGTTCACCTGGAATACAAAAGGAAAATATGAAATCCACTCCAAAAATGTTGGCAAAAATACGCTGGAAAGGAAGCTGGAAAACAATTGAGAGTTACATTTCACTTGTCTACAACTCAAAGCCATTGTAGTCTGTGGGGATGATGCACTTCCTGGTAAAGTTCAGAGACACTCCAGTGAGGAAAGACTGGGTGAAGTAAAAGTCAGAGAGCTAGTAAACTGTAGGAGAGCCGTTTTATATCTATTCCTGTCATTACAGACATCCAAGCACATACTGTATATTTAACTATAAGTGTAGTCAAACAGGGGCAATAACAATAATAAAAAACTTTATTTATATAGCACTTATCTAAAAGCAGAGTTTACATAGTGCTTTACAGGAAGGCACAAAAACAGGAACAGAAAATATAACAGGAGCAGATATGATGGGAAACAAGATTAAAAGACAGAAATATGTGAAATGAAATGAGATAAAAGACTTAAGAAAACAAGTTAAACGTGGGATCAAAGATCAAAAACAATGATTTAAAAGCAAGTCTATAAAAATGTGTTGTGATTTTGAGTTTGCCAGTCTTCCACCATGCCACCTCATGTGGGAGACAGTTTGCTTTAAAAACAATAGGGAAATTGGTTTAAAATGGCTCAAAACAGCAGAATGTTTTGATAAATCAAACAAGTCCTGGTCAGGGGGGTCTGAAGATCTGAAGTCTTATGTTTTCTATCTTTTTGGTAAAGAAAACCAAGAACCCCTCACACTTCTCTGGGAAGGGAATAACAGCGAAATACCATGAAAAATACCTCCAAAGTTATGGCAATTGTTTTGATACCAGGAGAAGTTGGAGAAGTATGCCACACTCGCATCTTTAACCATCTTCTTATACCTGAACATTTGGTCTTTCATAATATCCTAATTCATTTGTTGCTTGTTTTTCTTCCAAATGCTTGGAAGACACAAACAAAATGCCTTACTGTAGACCTGGGGGAAAACATATTTGTATATTGACTCAAATATTTGAACTAGTTAATATGTACTTGATCAATCTTGCCAGACACTTAAATAGCCTCAGTAGTGCCCTCATAACAAGGATTTTTTCCCCCTCATTTTCACATTAATTTCAAGCAGCGTTATTTCCCACCTGTAGGAACTGCAGCCCGGCTCAGAGATCAGTCACTGAGGGAGGGAGGGGTGGGGTGGGGGTGGGGGGGGGACCCGGCCACCCACACATCGGGCACCTTGCCCAGCATCATCCTGCCGAAGATGTTCTCCAGCTCAGCTAACAGCAGCGCCTGACCTTCTAGAGCCCCGCCGGATGTTCTCCGGGCCGACATGCTCCACCTGAGTGAGCCTGAGAGGATCGAGGGGAGACAATGGTGTAATGAAATATCCACTGTGAAGTATGTCATGACTGCATTGTGCCCAGGTAGATCCATGCACATGAGTTATTAATAACCCACGTTTAATGGGTGTGCGATTTCAAGCGATATCCCCTCTAGCATACACTTCCTGAACATATGATTCCACATAAGTTGTTATCACCTGTTGAAGTGAAAGAGATGAGTTACAGGGAACCTACATTATCCATCATCTCATAATCATAATCTTTGATGCAGATTCCAATCAAGAATATAAGAAACAACCTCTATGTATTGGGCTTCTTTTGCATTTTTGAAGATTATAATTATATATAGAGATGGAGAATTATCACTGGTTCACATGAAGCAACCACAAATCCCAAATTTATGTCCCTTTTTGCAGTGACTTCAGAATCAGATAACTTTTGGATATGTGGATATTTTGGATATTACAGATTGTCTCTTCCTGAACCTAATTTAGCAAATGTATTCATTCAGCCATTTGTTGTGGATTATATCTTTACTTTAAGCCTCGTTCTAGCATTTTATTTTTATATTTGAAGGTGTTTTCAGTCATGTCAGACGGACATTTAAAGAACTACAGCCCTCTTTGTTCATCACATTTGATAAATAAGTGATTTTTTTCTACGTATCAAAAATTCCTATACCCATTCAAAGTAATAAAACTGTACAGATAAAACAATTAGCGTGTTGTTCTGCTGTCCAGATACTTCTGGAGCTCTGGAGTGTATTTTCAGTCTTAACACAAAATGACAGTTAGATGATGGAAAATCTGATCTGATTTGATATTTCCTTTTTCTCCCTCAGTGACACATCCTTGAGACATCCTGTGATGAGTAGCTTCCTGGCATTTTTTTTCTCTGACTGAAGTAATCAAAATATCCCAGAATTTCTCCACAGATATGATGCCGGTGTGACAAAAGAGAGCAGCTTGGTGGGTTACTTTCAGTTTTGTTTGTAAATCAGATCACTGCTGGGAAAGCAGCTTAATTCCCATAATCTTAAATCTTGATTCATATATTGATACTGGTGACACTGAAAAGCTGTGGGTGGGGAAGTGGGGGAGTCAGTGATTCATGTTCATCCATTCAGTCTGATTCATGTTCATTCATTCATTCATGTTGAAATTTTGGGAGAAGTGCACTGATGCCATGTTTGCAAATACGGAAGTACTTACTGCTCAAAGACATTGCCGTTCCCTCCTGCTCTAAATAGATATTGTTTTAGTTATTTTAACTTAAAACATTTCAAGGCAGTTGAGTAACTTTGCTGCGTAGGTGGGAAAAAAGAGAGAGTAAGTTGAACATAATAGTACATAATATGTTCTTATATTTCTTCCTTTTCACTAAGATCAGTAAGATGAAACAGGAAAGGAGCACCAGTAATTAACCATATTTTTTTAATGCAGCCAGGTAACTTGAATTAAAGTGCCTTGTTTTTTGTGCAGTGGCCCATTCCAATAATGTGGTACATTTCAGTGGGTTGGCTGTAGCCCAAATGTACTTGGAAAGCCCTTTGTAAGTGTTGTAGTCTATAGGGACGACAGTACACTTCATGTACACTCCATGTTCTGCCCCACTTTTCAGCAGCACCTCCTGCGCAAAAACATCTGTGTAACTGAGGGGAAATTCAGTGATATGCGGATCGCCAAACACGACTTTTGATCATCTTGGTGGCTCAGTTCAGGTTTCTTCTCCGCTGATGTCACACCAGCACTCGTACTATAGACTTCATTAGGTGAGAATATAATTTTAACTTCATAATACAGTGTGAATCACCATGGCAAGCACAGCCTCTTCTTTTCTAGGTAGATGTTGAGGTCTTTCTTTACACATAGAATGAAGAAATCAAAGCCAAGGAAAGTGCACGAGGTTCACTGAACACAAAACACACTCCATTCACAAACAATTTAACATAGAGCAAAGAAAAAATGTGTATAAGAGTTATAAGAGTTCAAATCCAGCAACCGTCCACAGTCAGCAGCTTGTCCACCCACTGCCGGGGATAAAGAGAGAAAGAGTGAGTATAAGAAGGAATGAAGAGTAAAATATTGACCAAGAATGTTTGTTGAAGAGGAGAAGAAAGAAAGGGGATGTCAAGGCTGTTTCTTCAAGCCAGACTCACAACTCAGTTCAGTATCCCTATAGAATTCATGTCCATTGATTTATATGACGAGGGCTTTTTCCTGCCTCTCTAGTGCACATTTTGTCCTCTGGTGTGACTGTGGTTGGCAAGGGAATACTACAGAACAATGGCATCTAAGCAGGATGTACATTTGTAAACATAAAATCAAGGAATAATGGCCAATTTCTTCTAAATAAGACCCATATTTCAGTCATGCAGTCAAATATCCCAAAGGGTTGCTGCAGAAGCTTACAGGCTGCACACAGAGAAAACAGGCTGCAGAGGAATCCTCAAGTGAGATAGTCAGTAAATTGATCTCCTGAATGGCAGCGTGACAAGAGTCTGACAAGTGGACAAAGTGGAAACCTGAGCCTGCCACTACAACATCAGGATTAACTAACTAGATTGTCTACATAAACCAGTCTGAAGATAGACTATCATGACGTGACAGCTGGGGTTTCTGTCTGGTTGGCTGACTAACTTCCAAGAGAAGCAGTATTGAGCTGAGCAGTGTTTGTTTCACACTATGACCGAGAGCGGATATTGTCAAAAGTTTAGAAATGCAGCCACCAGGGGCGCAATTTTGACTTTCCTTCCCTATAACTGCAGAATTCAAAATAATCTCCAAAATTCAGTTTTAAAGATAAAATTCTGATAATTGTCATTGTCTTTTATTTTTTTTTACTAAGATTGAATGCTCCATAATATAGATGCTTTATTTTCCATTGAAGATAATTGCATGAGGGCAGCATTCATAATACCGTCAAAAATTGAGTTGAAATTCTGAAATATTTTATCTACAAAGACTGAAACATTTGGTAATTAATTCTCATGGATATTCAACATTTATTAAGCGACAACTTACAGTGCCTGTGTTGGAATTCACAGTGAGACATTTTCATGTACTGTGGGCTCCGTTTTTGAGAATTTAAAACTGTTTATTGGTGAGGATCTGGAGATGCTGTATAGCAAGTCTGGTGTCATTTGAAGATTATATTGACTGCTGCTGTGCCACCAGGACAGTTGGTTCCACACTGTATGGGTGTTGCTCGGTATGTGACTGGATCTGTGTGCATGTATGCAAGTTCCGTGCATTTTCATGCATGGGAAGGCTGTTTTGGGAAGAAGAAGAAGAAGAAGAAGAAGAAGAATACATAAAATACAAGAGTGAAAGGCAGCAGAGCTGGCTGGCCCCTAAGTATAACAATGAAAAATCAAATAAAATCACCAATAAAAGCTCACTACCACAATTTAACTGCTAACATATACTCAGCAAGGCCCACTACAAAAACGTTACATCCTCAACAAAGGATTAAACCCACATACAACAAAGAAATCAACAAACAATATGCAAAACCTAAATCAAATAATGTAATGTTGTAAAATGACACAACAACAATATACAGTATTTTCAGCCTTAACATTGTAATGTAATGAAGAGATATGTTGCAAACTCATCGTTTGTGTTGTTGGCTGCTATAAGACATAACGTCTCTACATCTAAGAATAAGTAAGTACATTTTAAAGTGAGGTCAGGTTTGTTTGTATAGCCCTTAATCACAGGTACAGTCTCAAAGGGCTTCACAACACCCACACAAATGAAACAACACCCCACTGACAACAAGGAAATAACTCCCACAAAAACCTCATGAGGAAGAAAAACAAATGGAAGAAACCTTGTGAAGGGCCTGACAGAGAGGAATCCCCCTAGCAGGACGGTCAGGTGTGCAACTGGTGCCAAGAGCGGGCAAACAAAGATTAAATGTTGCTAACAAAATGTTGAATACAAACTGTATACTTATAGCCACCAGGGGTCACAACATACTAAGAGCTGAAGCCTTGTAGTTCAGCGAGCTCACTGTTCTGAAGAGGAAACATGACCAGACTTCACCAGTGTGAATAATCATGGACTTGCACTGGCCTCTCCTGTGCATTTGCAGATACTTGTGGCGAAATCTCTCAGATTACAGTCGACTTCAGCTTCAGGTCTGTCACGATGCAAGTGGCTTACGGACAAACGGGACCTGGGCCTGCACTGCCTTTCAGTATTTCAGACACACTCTCGCAGAACAGTGTGTAGAATATATAATGTGAAAAGGATGCTCAAAGATTAACTGTGAGGGTGACGCCACTTGATCAGGGGTAAAATCAATCAGCCAATCAATCTTAAATGCCTGCTGCTTTTAAGACAAAACAGGACAAGAACTGCAACTGTTACCAAAAGACATCAAACCTTTTTCCATAGGCTTTTCTACGGCCGCCGGTGATCTGTCTGGTTGCCTGTTGATTGGCTATTTATGGCTATTTCCTACTTAAATAGTTGTCTGATATACAGTATACACACTCAGTTAAAGAGTTGGAGTTGTTGCTGCTTAATTTACTCCACTATGCCTGTGCTCTCTTTCTTTCTCTCTCTGTCTCTTGAGACTTCATTACCTCGATGATAAATGACTGTCGTCACTGTAATTGACCACTGATGGGAAAGCACAGCAGCAGACTTGGAGCGTACTTTCTTTTAGCATTAATGTTGAACAGTGACTCACTTTATGGTAATCTTTTGCAGAGTCACATTTAAGGGCCTGATATTCATTTTAGCATGCCAGTTATCTCTGTATATGAGTCAGGACATATTTCTGAACAGATTTCTGTGCATATGTCACTCCTCTGTAAATCTGATAGTGTGAACAGGTAAAGATGCACACTTGAACGACGCTCGCTGAATTTGTAAATTTGCAAACTGCAAACATCTGTTAACCTGTGAATCTGTCAATAGCCATTACAGCAAGTTGTTATTTCCAGCCAACAGGAGCTGTGAATTAGCATGATGAAGATGCTAAGGCGGCCAAAAACGCCCCATCAGGAAAGCTGCCTACCCTTTATATTTTTTGCTTAGAGGACATGATGGTACATTTGATTCTAATATGTATGAGAGAGTATATCCTCCTCTACAAACATAAACTTTTCTGGTCCTTCCATCATTTCTGGGTAATGAAGTCCTCAAACATTTATCTCCTGTTGCTACTTGGTGGCTGCCAAAATGCAAAGTTGCCTAGTGCAGCTTTAAATTTATGATAAATACGACTGGTAGAACTTGTAAAAACATCCAGGATTCTTAGAGCTTGGAAAAACATTTAGACCAAACCGAGAAGACATGATAGGAATCAAGCATTCATTTGGGCAAGATCCCCTCTAAGGCCATTTCATCTTTCCCATCGACTGGAGCAGGAGGGCAGGACACATACACATACAGGACACATTCAAATACTAATCCCAAATCTAATTTACATTTCAGATAAACTTTTGAAAGTGTGACACTGTTGGAAAGAAAAGTCCTTAGGCAGGGAGTTCTCCCTGCCCTATATACACTGTATTTAATCCTCAGTATTTGTTGTATTCTTATCTATATCTTATTCCTTACTGCTGCAATGACCCAATTTCCCCACGGGGATCATTAAAGCTACATCTTATCTTATGTAGGCATACAGTTTGTTACAGGTAGGAACTATTGTTTCCTCTCGAGGGGATCCTCTCTCTATTCTCAAAACAGCAAGTCATTTAAATCAATCCATGAACACAAATCCTGACAAAGAATTGCAAATTGCTACTTTAAAATTAGTTTAAAATTCATGTTTAACGATCACCTCCTTGCATTTATACCTTTATCATTAATTTTGAGAATGAACTCCTTTTTTTCTGGTGGAGCTACCCTTTTGTTTACAAGATTAATTGCTTTCTACAAGCAAAAGAATAGTTCCTACAGAAAGATTGATACCGCATTTTTCTGTCTCAAAATGATTGCCAGTATGTAATAGGTAAACAGGAGCTTTAAATACTGTTTTGAGGTTTTGATGTTTGTGAAAAAACTGACAAAAGTTTGGAATTCAGATGGAATCAGAATATTACAAAACGTTCACTTTCTATATGCACTTACTTCCATTAGATCCATTTTCGATTTGGGCTTTATTGTTTTAAAATTGCCTTTGGTTTAAGTTTTTCCGCTGTTTACTTCACAACCCATTAGACAGCAGTTTAATGGTCACATCAGGCCTGAATTTCTGCGTAGTTAAGTTTCTGATCAAGAGTGTGACTGTCACAAGCTGCCACAAGTTGTGCGGCTTTGGATAAATAGAATAACTGGCAATTTGATGATTTCATTGTCTGTAAATAAGCTCTTTTTACATGTACAACAGGGATTTTCAAAATAAAAGCCTCAAAGCAGGCGTGTGACCCATTTTTGTTGTGATGTCACACGCTAAAAACTGGATCATGGAAAAACTGGTTCTTTTTAAAGGTTGTCTGGTGTAAATATAGATATTTAGACATTCACCTGAGAGCAGTGTCATTATGGAAATGATAAATAAGCTGTGGCACAAGAAGAATACAACAGCTCCAGAAAGAGAAGGAGAGCGATCCATCATGCACCCCCTTTAAGCCCTTCACTCTGTGTGCATTATTTAGGGGATTTCAGAGAAACCCTGGGGGAAATATGGGGCAAGAAACAGGGGAACCAGGAAAAAGGAACAGGAGAGGGTAAAGAATAATGCAGGAGTGAGACATCTAACGTTGTATTTAAGGAGGCACGATAAGGTAATTAGATGCTTGTAAATAGGGGAATCCATCTCCTCCTCTTACCTGGTCAACTTGCCTTAATGCTTTGACGCAGATCACATTATCGGCTGTCCTGACAACACTTGAACCGTCATTAAATAAATATCACGGTGGCTTGTTTTCCCTTCACAATGCAGTCAAAACACACACGATAAGGCAAATGTTAATTCAATTATAACTGGTTGGCATCTGTAATAATGAATGAATAGAAACAGAATCTACAGTGGATTTGAGAATGGCTGCCTTGGTAAAAAAAATCATTTAAAAAGCTTTCTTACATATGTAATGACCTATAAACATTGAATAAATTAAATTAAGCCACAGCCACAGTTGTTGCCATACTGCAATTGTGGCCTTTTGTGTTTTTTATGATAAGAGAAGTATTGCAGCCATTTGCACATTTAATTTAAATAGTTGTTAGTTGTTGATTAGATTGGAGCTCCAGTGGTTCAATAATGACCAATCCACCTCATCAGATTAATATTAATTTGTGAGGTAATCAGGCATTTTCTGAAGCTTCTAAAATTTGAATACAACTCAATGGGCTTCTCAAGATTTTCCTGATTGAATTTGTTTTTTTACTCTGGTGTTGTCACTAATGGACGACAAAACACAGAGTCTCTGTGGGAGCAACATAACCCAAAACTCTGCTAATACTTACTACCATGACTAATCATGTTCAGTGGGTGGATATGGGTTACAAAGGGATTACAAAGCAGGGAGCACACAGTGATGTTCTCGTTGTAATTACAAATTCACTGTTATTTAAAAATGTAAGTCATCAGCACAGAGGAAACCCTCACCTAAAATGCACCATCTCTATCTTATATTGCATGGTGCAGTACGGTGTTTTTAGGCTAATTAACTGCCTTAAAGTCTTGTCTTACATACTAGCTATAGCTGGTAAAATGTCCAACCCTGGTCCATTATAGATGCATAAAAATACATGAAGCAAAAGCTGAGTCTTAATAGAGCATCTCAAAATGATAACAAGTCAAGTTTCAGGATCTACATAGGTTGTAGCTAGAGAAATCTTGGAAGAAAGCAGAATTTTACAGCTCATCCTGTCGTCATTTCTTCAAAGGAGACAATATTTTCAAAGGGGCAATGAAATAGTTAATGAATGAGAAATGACAAATAAAACAGAGAATGACTTCATCTGCATCTTTTTAAAGTGCTCTGTTTGGAGTGGCACAACAGCAAATTAGAAACAAAAAAAAGCTTGAGCTGTTCTTTCATGACTAAGCGTTTAATTGCCCTTTCTTGTTGCTGCAGACAGTTGTCTCATCTCCAGCTCTCTTACTCACTCCCATCCCACTCTCTCTTGTTCTCTCTCTCTTGTTTTGTTTGGGCTATACGTTTCACATTGTCTTAGCTCACAGAGCAGATTGGTGTGTGTGGGGGCTGATGGGAGTAGTATGGCAAGTACCAATTGAATGCCTTTAATATGGACAGCGCAGAGAAGTGTATTAACTGATGCATGCTTGGTTAAGCTCTATCCACTGGGGCGTTGCGCTAAAAGTGTGTAAATGTATGCAAGAGGTCAAGGTGGGGTCAGAGGCAATGGGGTGACAGTTAGGTTAGGATGGACAAGACACATCACCAAAGACATCAACCTTATTCTACATCTGTAAAGTAAATATACTGTATTGATCTTTATGCCTAGACACTTTTTGTACATATGTATGGCCTTCTATAGACACATTTTTCACGTCATGTATATTTGCTGTGAATTCACGTGTTTCTCCTCATATTTCCATATACTTCCCACTGTTATACATTGCATATATTTTTATGTTACCCACCTGTTTCATACTGCAGAGTTCATATTTTAGAGTATATTATATTCTGCATTCATTCTTTTCTCAGTAAATTTGCACATTTGCGCATAAATTTGGTTGTTTTGCATACCCTAGTAATGCTTAAATCCATACTTTTCCCCATGCTCTTCATTCATACATTCTGCATAACATGTTCTAGTGTTGAAATTGCCATTTGCTATATTTGTGGATGTTCTATTTTTATTCTAGTTCCTTTGCTGTGTCCTATTACCTTTTGCTTCTGCAACATTCCAGTTTCCCTATGGGGAACCTTAATGTCCTGTCCTGTCCCGTCTCATAGTGTCCCGTCCTGTTTTGTCTTGTCTTGCCTTGCCTTGCCTTGCCTTGCCTTGCCTTGTCCTGTCCTGTCCTGTCCTGTCCTGTCCTGTCCTGTCCTGTCCTGTCCTGTCCTGTCCTGTCCTGTCCTGTCCTGTCCTGTCCTGTCCTGTCCTGTCCTGTCCTGTCCTGTCCTGTCCTGTCCTGTCCTGTCCTGTCCTGTCCTGCCTTGTCCTGTCTTGTCCTGCCCTGCCCTGCCTTGCCTTGTCTTGTCTTGTCTTGTCTTGTCTTGCCCTGCCCTGCCTTGCCTTGTCTTGTCTTGTCTTGTCTTGTCCTGTCTTGTCTTGTCTTGTCTTGCCTTGTCTTGCTTTGTCTTGTCTTGTCCTGTCTTGTCCTATCTTGTGTTGTCTTGTCTTGTCTTGTCCTATCTTATCTTGTCCTGTCTTGTCTTGTCTTGTCTTGTCTTGTCTTGTCTTGTCTTGTCCTGCCCTGCCCTGCCCTGCCTTGCCTTGTCTTGTCTTGTCCTGTCTTGTGCTGTCTTGTCCAGACAACATGACCCTGACCTCAACTATGTCTGACATCACAAAATAACAATGAACCACAAAATAGACAGTGGCATTGTTCCCTGCCCTTACATGCTGTGGTTCTCCTGTCCTGTCCTGTCCTGTCCTGTCTTGTCCACACAACATGGTCCTGACCTCAACCTGACATAGCAACATAACACAAACCATAAAATAGACAGTGGCATTGTTCACTACTTTTACATTAAATGGTTCTCACTGAATGTCACACTTCCATGTTCTGGGTTCTTACCATTTCTTTTTTACATGCACCTTGCATAATGTATACAGTATAGGTAGCTTGCCTTATTTCTTATTTGGGTTGAACTTTTATACAAATCTGCTGTGACTGAAGAGTTGATACCGTATACATTAAGGGTCATTGGTTGTTGAGGGTCATTCTTGTGGCCAAGGCTTCAATATAGAAAGTGCCTGAGAATGCTGTATATTATGGTTGATATTATTTGCCCACCAGAGTCATGTGCCCACAAACGTGAGCCAGCGCTCTGCAGAAGTGTTTAACAATGACTGGTTGTGTTGAGGTCCAACTCCTGGGCTGGGTCACAGGGTGACTGTTCCTGGGTAACTCGAAGAAGCCATCAAATATTTAGCTGGCCTCCTTTTCATGATCATGGTATGTAAACAAACATATTATCCGTGTGATTGACACACGATCTATTGGCCTGGCACGACAGTGAAAGCTTAGACAGCCCTTTAGTGTAAAAGGAAAAGAGGGTCACCGAGGAGGATTAATTAATTTTGGCAAGATTTGATCAGACCACTGGGTGTATCTTAAAGGTAGACTTCTGCAAGCGCAGAGTTTGAAGTGCACTTTTTGGTTTCTGTAAAGTAAGCAAACTGTTATCTAAATATATATATGCATATGCAACAAAAGATAAATGAGATTGTGAAAGAAAAATCAGTTTCAGTACTGCACCTTGTGTTTCGCTTGTTGCTACTGTTGTTTTTAGGGCACTCCATCTGCTGAAAAATGTACCCTCATTTAGCATTTCCTAGTCCATTACTTAGTTCCTCCTCCCTCATTCCTGCTACTTTCTACATTGTAAAGCGCTTCATGCAGGAGAGATGCATTTGCACCAAGACACACTTCCAGGCTAAACCAAATTAACGTGAAACAAACACAATAATTGTCCCTTAATTGTGGTAGATACATGAAGGTGGATGGAAAACTCATTAAAGGGGGCAGATGAATAATGGAGGAGGGCGTGCTGGTGTTGTGCTAGCTTGGTTTACATCTTCGCTGGACGGGACGCTGTTTTGGCTCCTGGGGGCGGGGGGGCAGGCGGGGAGGTGGCCAGTGGGGGCAGCCAGAGACAAAGCGAGGCAGCGGGAGGAGGAGACTGGCGGGGCAGAGGGCCAGCGTGTCTCAGCACTGCCCAAGTGAAAGTGAGGAGAGGGCTTCATTGAAAGGCCCGGCCAGCGCCAGCCTCATCAGGCAAAAATGGAAAAAAGCTTGGCCAGCCAGACGGCAAGCTGCAGGGATGCAAGGGAACCGTGACCACTGGCAGCCATGACAGGAAACACAACCTTCTTCTTTGTAGCTGGAGGAGAAAAAACCCCCACTGTGGCTGGGGATTGCTTAATGCCATGTGATAGGCTGATTACGCACACTTCACTGTGGAACTGACAGACTTTGTGACTTTTGCTCATTTTTTGGCATACACACATTGATTGGTTAAAAAGATATGTGGTACTTACTTGTGGTAAATAGTAAACATTATTTGTTTGCAGCAATTTTTGATGAGTGATCATGTGATTCTTACAAGGCTCAGGAGGGCCAAATGTGTTTGATAACTTCAGGCAGAGCATATACAGTTATCTACTTAGAAAAACAGTGGGGAAAGGGCTTCCAAAAATAGCCCAGAATGAACAAAATAAAGAGATAGGAATCATCATCATCTAATTATCATCTGAGGTGCTTCCAGTCTCTTTGTTTGAGCATATACAGTCGAATGAAACCCCCGACTACGTACAATGCAGTGTGGTGAAAGTGACAAATGAATCAGACTGGTTGTAGGTGGCAGTAGGTGCCGGGTTTCAGGTTGACCAGTGTCACATAGTTGGAGTAGTAACCAGAGCCGGAGTCTCCCTCTGAGAATAAACACACACGCTCCTTCAGGCTCGGTCTGATCCGTCCAGCTTCCAGAACAGAGAAGGAAAAGAGCAAGACTCACACACACACAAATATGAATACAGTTACAAAGACTCTTACACAATCAGGCATGAATACACACACACACGCTCATGCATGCATTCACACATACACACACAATGATAATGTGGGCCACGTGCAGCGCTGTGGTTCCTCCTAACCAGTGATGCTCCCCCCACCAAAGTGTCAGGGAGCTTCTGGAAGTGAAAATTAATAATCACAGGTTTCAAAGTGTGATCTTCTGCAGGTCCTTTACATATGCCTTGTTACGAGATGCATAGCAATGATGTGAACATCTAATTTTAGCGTGTATCTGCATAGCTGTTGGTAAATCATCTGTCACCTTATCACTTGCACACAGATTAGAATCTAAGTAAGGAATTCATGGGCTCGGGGTGGATGTCACATACTAATCAATGCTCAAGCCACAAACTCATCTAAGGTGAAGGAGAGAGAAGCATAGAAATATGATATTTCACAATATCAAACCAGGATCCTTAAAGAGTATTCATTATCTCACCAATAATACTTTCAACAGGATCCAAGTGTGGAGGAAGAATGTGATATTCATTAGTCATTCTCTCCAACAGACACTCACTCGCTTCGATTGCACACTCACTGGTAAACTGCTAATCTGTCAGCTTAATCATTTTTGGAGTTACATACACAAAAGCCTTCCATTCTGATGTTGCTCTATTTCTATGTCTATTTATAAAGGAATTGATAAACATGTGCTAAAGAGGCCAGCAGTGAGTCTCACTTGAGCTTCTTTACCTGCGGAGCAATCCATTTAAAACAGTCAGATGGGGGATGGAGGGTACAAGCTGAGAGATGAGGTTTATCCAGGGTTGAGGTCGGTGCAGAGCCAGCGCTGGTGCAGCAGGTAACCTGGTCAGTTCACTCAATGCACTCAGAGTGGCAGATGAGTCATTTTGAGTGTGATTACACACTCCTGTGAGAGCAGACAAAGAGAGCGTGGTTGAGAAAACACTCGACATGAGTAGGAAGACTAACAATTCACAGCTCGGAATTTGAATCAGAATCACAATCATTTGCATCGCCAAGTTAAATAATTGTACAGGAATTTGTCCCGATGGCGTAGAGCCATATTGTCAACTTATCGTGCGTCCACACTGCGAGCGACTTGGTTGATGGATAGATGGTTGATTCTGATCGTGTGCAGTGCGACAGGCTCTGATTGCATCTATGTAATGGTCTGCAGTTATTTTTGAACAGTCAAATCATGTATTTTTTGCTGTTACCTACTGGTACACCATGAACTGAGCACAAAAAATATGCTGTTTTCTATAGATTTGAAGTAAAGTAAAGCGATTTTGATATAAAATAGGAGAAAGTAATCTTTGCATTCATTGTTACGTATAGGTGTACGACATGATATGGAGAATTAGCTAACAAGGTGAAAAAAATCATTGTGACTTTGAAGGACTGGTAAAATCTCTCAGAGGAAAGTTTTTGAAATAGCTGTTTGCCTGAGTGTGCAGGGTCAGTGGTAATCCTCCTGTCGCTTCGCATCATTCCTCAGATTGCCTCTTAGCTGCTCTAAAATCAAAGTAAGACATGCCCTCTTGAAGGTCACCACTCTTATACAATGGTGACACACTGTTGTAACAAATAAAGAATGCAAATGTTCAATAAATCTTTTGGTTTTAATCAATGATAATTAAAGTGGCGATGCATGAGATTTGTGGGCGTATTTTTATGTTGTTGACATCTGACTGTGATCTATTTTTCCTTGGATTTTCTGTTGATAGTTTGAGTTTCTGTAGGTGGCGCTCTTTTCTTTGTCTGTTCAGCCATGGTACCCATCGCTGCTCATGCTAACTACCCAGTTCTTCTTCTGTTTATTCCAAACAAACCGCTGTCGCTGCTGCCGGAAACATAAAATGCATGACTTCTTGTGCGCCAGAGGATTTTTCCCTGGAAAGACCTACCAGACTCCGGGTGTTTAGAACAGCAAATGTAAAAGCTTTCATGACCTGAGTATAGATTGAATCACTATTGGGATACATCAGCAATAGACGGTAGACGGCATTTATTTATATGAAAATGTCACGGAATATTACTTTAAATACAATAATTGAATGTTATCCTTCTAGTACTGGAATGAGTGATGCTTTTTTGTCAGTCTTTTTTGTCATATTTAAACTGTTTTGTAGACACAGGTGTGCATTTACCGGATACAGCTTCGAACGTGACTCAGCCAATCAGAACTGAGGATCAGAACTATTTGTTTCATAAAGTCCATTTTCATGTGCAATCTAAAGCTGACGAAGCATATTAAATGTACAGTGTGTGGCCACTTGCCAGAACTTAAAACTATCGTTTATATGGCCACGCAATTACAGCCAGTCTCCACAGGTCACAGGGACACCATGCTGACCCAGATTCTAAAAATATCAATGGCTGTGTTTAATTAGTGAGGTAACGAGATTACATAGCTTGATTGGAGAGAAATGGACATGAGCTGGAGCGGAGGACTAATCCTGCTCTGTAGCTGCACACAGCGTAACAGAGTTTCATACAGCATCAATTCTAAATTCTCTAAGGTATGATAGTAACTGTGAACTATAACTAATTCCTAAAATTGAGAAAAGTCATTGGGTGTATGAAGATAACCAGAGAAACAACACAGGTCCATAGCAACTGCAGCAACCAAACTGCAAACCTAGCAAAGTGTTTACAGAACTTTGGGTGAAACTGAAATGCAGTGTCATAACTGGAATACACAACAAAATCATTAGTGTTAAAGCTGCAATGTTGCAACATGCATCTATCTTGAGGCTGCGGTAACCAGCATACATAAAGCCACACAGGTACTGAAGAAGCAGACAGTGTACACAGGCAATCTGCAATTTTAAAAAAGCAATGGCAATGTTCACCATGTTTTTGAAATGGCCTTGTCTGCTATGCTGGTCTTTTGTTTCTTACTGCTTTCCATCATTGTTGTTGTTGCTATGACTTCCCATACAACACTCACCCACAGTAAGTGTACACACCCCAAAACGTCATGAAAATGATTGAAAAGCCAGTTTCAGTGTGGATTTAGGCATGAACACACAGGGTCATAGACAGACACCGGCTGCTGAAAATGTATATCCTATTTATTTATTGTCATTTTATTGTGAAAAATGTGCATGTTGAGGCTTTAAGAGTGTAAAAATCAACACTATGCCAGTGTTAATGTAAGTCCACACACCCATCAGAGTTCATTTAACACTCACAGCCTCAGAGCCATATCAGCTCTGTGAGTGGACAAACAACTCTCCGGCCACTTGTCAACTCAACTGTCACTGACAACACCGGGAAATTCGCTGTGCACAGTGCCTTTTTTCTCATGATGTCTATATAAAGATTTTGCAAATTATTGTCATGCTTCATCTCACACTCGTGGTCGCTCGCGTAGGACTCAATTTAGGAAATTCTCAACCAATTATCAAATCTAATTTCTTTAGACATATTAGAGGTTTGAATTCTTCCGTTCCTGCTGCCTATAATTATAACACACGAGTCAGAACTGTTGAAGTTAAAATGGGGGATAGTAGTGATTCAGAGGCTAAGGGCGACCCTCTGTATAGTTTGATAGCGGTTGACCTGGTTTTGATTCAGCGCCAGGCCGGCTGGAGAAGAAGGGACTCCACATTGACCCTGAGAAAAACAAAATATTGAAAGTCCTGTTGTACTTTGGGACTCTCACTTCTCGGACAGCGCAGCAGTTACTTTGCTGGACAGCCGCACGCTCAGAAGCGCTGAGGTCTATAAAAGCACAGAGCACTTTATCATTCCTCAGGGAGAATGCGAGAACAAATACAAAGTGACACCCCATGTTGGATAAAAAAAAAAAAAAAAGGAAACTGGGAAGAAACAACGTCTGTCTGACACAGTAAAGTGAAACGGTCGATCGGCCAACAGACGCACAGCTTGGTGATAGTTGATTGCTGCTAAACGAATCAAAAAGCTCCTCAAAGACCTCAGATCTCAGCAACGAGACAGCTGACTGTGCCGTTCAACCCATTTTCCGGTTTTCAGTTTCTAGAATTAGCACATTGGCTAACAAGCTGAGAAGCAGGTAAATTAAACATAAAAAGAGGCCTTCTTTCTCCAAATCTAATTCATACTACTAGACTGCAGGAAACTCCCAAGTAATGTAGACAATTTGCTCTGCATATTAAAAGTTATATATGGATTATAATGTATAGAACACAGGGCTGTGAGCAACCTGCATGGTATAGTGGGATATTACAAATCTGCAAATACATAAAATACACAAATACAGTACAAATCTGCTCCACTTTCTGTCAAATCTGCTCCACTTCCCAGATCAATCTGCACATGAACAGGTTACATCACTTTGTTGCCGGCTGACAGCAAAGAGCACAAACCTTCTGCTTTGGGCATCGACAAACCTTTTGCACTGAACAGATGTAAAGACCACAAAGTCTGGATAATTATGCATTCTCTTAAAGGTTGCGAGGTGAAAAAGTGAGAAAAAAGTGAGACATGCGCGGCATCTTATTAGAGTCCTCAACTCCCGGAGGACAACCTGTTCTCCGGCGTAGCCAAAGGTACCGGCGTTGAAGTCGTAATTGCTCTCGCCAGACTGCTGGTGTTCACATTGTGTGTGTGATTAGAGCCGAGGTCCCACTCCTACAGATCATCTTAACACAGCTCCAATTACACAGGAGCTGATTAGATGTTCCCTGGAGAAAAGACCGGGGAGAATACAGGAGACCCAGACGGCAGGAGATAAATGAACCGCAAAAAAAGTTGTGACTCAGATTATTATGAGAGCGAATGGCAGGTCTTTTTTTGAATCCGTCTCAGAGAGATATGGGTACTTGCCAGAACGCCTCCTGTTTGGATACAGTAAATATAGATAATCAACGTTATCACACTGTGATGGAGCAGCATTAGAAATCCTCTCAGAAATATTTGATGGAAAAATCCAACCCTAAAACAGTTTGACACTGTTAAAAATAGCTATGGGGGTGTTCCTTGCATTTCTGGGTCCATTTTGTTGTTTGGTGGTGTATTTTTCTTATTCCAGTTGATAACTGGCCAAACGAAGACAATCATGTTCATCATGTTTCATAGCCGGAAAATTTTCAGCTATAGAAACATCAACGATAAACATCAGGTTTGGTGTCAATCCCTCAGAAAAAAGAAAAAGAGCGAGGGCTTCTTTCTAGAGCCGCCATTTTCCACTAATATGCAACAGTCATACAGGGAGAAATCCATTGTAGAAGAGGAAGAGAGACCAATTTCTCCACCGACAGCAGCTTCAATAGACCAGAATGCAATGCAGCTACACGACACGTTGCATTTCGAGTAAGGGGACGTGACTCTCAATCTTTCGGACTGGAAAACCTCTTGCTATCACTCTCTCCACCTCCATGTATAACCCACAGCTGAATGCAACAAGTTCACGCCCGTTCTCTGGGGGATCGTCGAAAGGCATTCTGGGAAATGTAAGAAATCCCCAACTGAAGCAGAAGTAAACAAGGCAGGTTGAGGGAAAGTGGGTTCACCCAAAAAAGTAAATTACAGCACTTGATCACAAAATAAATCTCATCATCACAGATTGATGATATATAACAGGGTGGGTTTTTCCTGATCATATGACGTCTCACCTGCCGAACTCGACTGTCTCAGAATTCCAGTTTCACACTCATGCTAATATAAAACGACTGTCAATAACATGTGAATGGCGACTCTGGAGGCGTCCAGTGGAGAGAGCAGTCCAGGGTGACTGCTGGTAAAAGGTCACATGTCCTGGGAGTGTCAGTGCGATGCTGGTGTCCTGCCTCGGAGACTCACTGTAACAGCAGCTCAGCGCGGCCGGTGCAGCCGCAGACACTAAGCCGGCCTGACAGCACCATACACTGTCGACTCGCCCTCGCCCTCCTCTTACCTCAATTATTCTCAAAAAACTGCCCTGTCTTGTTTAGGATTTGGTGGAAAAACTTGTCTCTTTGGCTCAGCTGGGTTTTGAGTGAAGCGATGGATGTAAGGAGTCAGTCTTGTTTAAAGGCAGTTTTTCGGAGTTTACGCCGATTTCTTCTTCACTTGGTTTGCTTGTGGCGGTTGGAGAGAGTTTGTATTTGAACGCTACAATTCGATGAATATCAAAACAAGCTGGGGCAAAATGGAAGTGAGCAATTGTGGGTCCAGGTTTTTTTTTTTTCATTTCTCAACCACACTGCGAAATGACTCAAAAACATTAAAAAACACAAAAAAGACACAAAAAATGAAACAAAATAAACGTAACTTGACTTGTCCTATTTATGTCAATTCAACAAACAACTGTAAGAGTTAAGGACGGAGAAATGGAATGACCTGATCTGATTGCAATAGGAGTTTCCTCGAAATTGTTTAGACTATTTTAACTCCTTTGTGAAGCTCCTTCCTGTATTGATCAGTACAATTGTATCATGAGATTAGAAGAGGGGACAGCTGTGACATTGTTTTGTATTGATTCATTGATTGATTAATAGGTTGGATTTTGGTATGTTTCCTCTTCAAATCCCTCAGCGAATAGACTAAATCAATCAATACTCAGCTTTTGCTGCTCTTTAACTCCAGCCTCAAAATAATTGAGTACTTTAGCCTAAAGGTACAATTTAGACTATTCCCGAATGGTTACAACATTGCAGTAATCATTTCTTGAAGATGAGGTTTCTCCCTAAAAATACTTGGGTCAATATTTTATTACTCTAAATTATTATTCCAACGCTTCCAGCATTCAGGCTCTCGCCGCAGCCACAGGTCTTGTGCCCGGGCCGGCCCGTACAGAAACCCTCCTGTGGGTCTTCATGGGGGTGCAGATGGAGAGGAGATGGCTCCTGTGAAACACAATCAGGAGGATAGAGTGGTGGTGGGGGGGGGGGTGACATAAAGCTGACAGAGCGGCGTAGGTGATGACGCTGGGGACCCGGGTGCCACCGTGGGTGCTTCATGCCACCTCACCCTCGTCCTCACCGGCCAATTATGGTAATTAGAGGATCATTTCCAGTCGCTGAGAGATTAAAAGCTCAATTTCCTGACCGCTAAGATCCATTTGGACGTTCACTATAGAGCTTGCTAGACATGTTTCAGTATCAACATTACAGTGAAATTGTTATGAAATTAGATAGTTTGCAAAAGTAATGAGAATCGCAAAACACACACACACATACATGCAATTTTCTATTATATTACAACACAATTTGAATGTGTGGTTCTCTGGTGAACATCTTTAAGTGGAAATCTGTGAGATCACCTGTCAATCAAACAGTGTGTCCAATACTGAGAGTCGTTTTCCTTTCCATTTTCTGTGAATGAAGTTTGAGTTTCCTATTCTCTTTGTCTGTTCAGCCATGGTGGCTATCGCTGCTCATGCTAACTACCCAGTTCTTCTTCTATTTATTCTAAACAAACGGCTGATGCTGCTGCCAGAAATGTAAAACATATCACTTCCTGCATGCCAGAGGATTTTTCCCAGGAAAAACAGCAAATGTAGCAAGTGTAAAATCTTTAATGAACTGGGTATAGGTTGAATCATTTTTGTGTTATATCAATTGGCGATAGAGAATAGCAAAACGGAAATTTATTAATGTGAAAATATCACGGATTATACTTTAAGGTTTGATCCCTTTCATGCAACCAAGTCTACTCCTTTACTACGTAACTTGTGTAAACAGTTAGAAATCTGCTCTGTGTCCCAAAATGAGACACGCTTCATGTCATGCATTAATGGCCGGGGCGTGGAGGTTACTGTACAGTGCTATTGGCACAGCCACTTGAGCGCTTGTGTGTGCCGAATGAGCCAAAAATAAAATAAGTCCTCCAAAATGAGAGCATGAAGCATCACCACTTGGGATTTTCCTGTCCTCTACTGTTATTGCCTTGTGGAGCTCTGATGCAACAAAATGAATAATCCTGCAGCACTTCTGCCATGTTCAGAGTGTGCTGGAGCTTAGTTAGCACTCCAACTTCATAGTAACACAGTAACTGACAAAGAGACTGAAGGATTCAAACACTGAAACAGAGAGATGCATTCATTTGTAGGCGGGAGGCTCAATGCAGAGAGTTACAGTAAGTAAGTGTAGGTCTGAAGAACAAACACTTTGCTGCATCAGTTCTTTAGACAATAACCTGCAGTAAAGACTAATATGTTAGTTCAGATAGACCTAGAGTCGTTTTGAAATGCACTTTTGGTAACTCATTGACGATTTTCTGTCTAACAATTCTGCTGAAATTCGGGGTTTGGGAGCTTCTAACAAACAAACATGAGATTGAACTTCAGCAGTGGTTTAACAGTGATGATCAGATGGCAGTGGCCACTGGGAGAAATACATGCAGAAATACAATGTTATGTTGTACGACTTTCTCCATAAAATATGGACACCATAAATGCTATGAGAGAGAGTTGCATCAAAAACTCACAACAAAATATGAAAAAGGGATGAGCTAAAATATGTCAAACAACAGAGTAATCTAACAGTCCCACAGTAGCTGGAAAAGGCAAGGAGACAAAAATACACACTTTTTTTTTTAACAGTTTTCTTTTTTTACAGTGAATAGTGATTTTTAGAATACATACTGCATTGTAGTAAGTATAAAGAAATATCCTACCTATCTTCATAAATTCATAATAATAAGTAGTAATTTTGAACCTTTCCCCAAATGCAACCCCCCCACACTCCCCCCCCACATACACACACACACACATACACACCCACACCATACGAACATGTCAAACTTGCTCACTTAATCACTCATCCTGATGCATAATATTACTCCAGCCTGTTGCATGAAAATTATACTCCACATCCCCGTTAAGACGACCCTCTCCGAGAATAACATCAATTTGTTTCGTAGGCAACACAATGACGGAGTTTAGGAGGGGTCAGGTGGTGTGACAGGTGAGACAAAACCTCGGAGGGCGATCTCTTTCCCTCGTCTCATTGACGGCTCCATTGTGGGGCCGATAAGAGCCTCTCCCCATCAGTGTAATAGAGAACACTGGTGGCTGTCAGTTTGCACCTCTTCTTTCACGGCGCTGCGGTGTCTGAACCCGATGGTGACATGAGGACTCAGTCAGGACGCTCACTCCTGTAATGAGAGCGGCCCACCCCAGTGTCTCCTGAGCTGGATAATGTTAAGGGTGCACATACAGCTTTAGGCTTTAATGCCAGAGGATTAGATGCACTAGAGCTAAATGTTATATAAGTTCGGGCGCTCTGTTTCTGAAGGCTTCGGTAAAACGCAGCCATCTTCCACTGAGAATGAATACAGATAAGAATACGAATATTAATTAAGGTCCAGTTTACATGCAGCTGTTATTAGTTAGTTATTTCTAGTTATTTAATCTTGTATCCAGACTTATCAAGCTTATTTAAACTTTTTTTTTGGTTTGGTTTCAACAAATTTGACTTTTTTTTTTTCAGGAGAATGTAACTTGTTTTAGGACATTTATTTGGTGAAAGAGAAATTGTCTTGGAGAAAGTTTCTTATTTCAAGACTTTCTTCATTGTTTTATGATAAACATTATGAAGTCATATTGGCATGTATCAAGTGAATTTTAATGAAACCAGCAAGATTATCTGCCAGTGCAGTGAGATAATTTGACTAAAAATATCATGAAATGTCTGGGAACGAGTTAAAATCACTTGACAACTTGTCATTTTTTACAGTGTAGTACGATCAGAGAGAGCACTCTGACTTATATATATCATCAAGGTGCTTGTTTACAGGCTTTGTTTTTTACTAATCCCTCAAAGCAGTGATGTCACCAGTGTCAGGTGTACCAACCCAAGTCAACAAGACAGAATTTCAGGGGTTTCCAAGGTATTTCCCTACCATGAGGCTGCAAAACCCTGAATCCAAGACATGAAAGAAGAATATGAATTTCACAAAACCCAAGAACAGCATAATAGAAATAATTGGTGATGGTGTTGTAAACACTTGATCAGCATAAGCCCAGGAACAAGATACTATAATTAGCGAGTATTGTTCTGAGGTTCACTTGCTTTCCTCTAAAACAGTCCTAATTAGAAGAGGATTGGCAGAGAGAACACACTCCTTCAAGATGATTGCTTGATGGAAATCCACGTTCTTTTTCGCCTGGCGAGTTTATATCCCCTCTTCCAACGCTATGTGGTTCCCGTAAATCAAACAAGGCCTGACTTTTAATAATTTCACACAGCATCAGTCTATTTCTCACTTCACAGCCACACGCCCACAGCCAGAGCCGTTTAGAGGAGGACTGCAACTCAAAAAAGCTTAATCTCACAGAGGGGGAGCGAATCCCAGCGGGTTACGTTGGGTCGCTGACACCCGAATGTAGGTTATATCACTGTGTTGATCCATAATGCATCCACACACACACACACACACACACACACACACACACACACACACACACACTGCACTAGTAGCAACTCACTGCAAACAAATTCACAAAAAAAACTTCTGGTGAACTTCGCCCATGTAAACAGTAGCAGTCCAAAAAAAAAAAATTGCTGAGCATCCTCCCCTTCCCCAGCCATCTCTTTAAATCCGGCCTCTCTCTGGGGAACAATGGGGGAAATGTTTGGGCTTTGGAGCCGGTGAGCGGGGCCATTGAGCGCCTTGCTGCGGGATCGGATGCAGTGAATTAGTGTAAAGCCTCGGGAGAGAATAGGGCTGACGCAACGGCGCAGCTATGGCCCCTGCTATCAGCTCCTGCCACGCAACACTGGGCCCAACCTGGAAAACTCTGAACAACTGAGACTGCCGTGCCCAACGCTGAGGGTATATTTATTTATAGACACACAGATATGGCCGCGTATGAGAAGGTTGCATTGCACAGGAAGTGTAAGTGATGTGAAAGTCAATCTAGATATAGAAATGAAGAAATGTGATGCAGTGGAAAAGTTTTGCAAAGGCTTGGTCGATGGATAATCAGGCACGCTGCCCGCTTGGTCTCCAATATTTTGTTTATATAAAAGTTTATATAAAAGCTACAACCCCCCCAAAGAAAAAACGGGTCACTCTTGGTCCTCGGTCCTCTTTCTCTCTAGCTGTCATGTGTAGGGGAAAGCTTGTTAGCCCAGTCTTATGAATGGCCCCTCTTAGCTTTCTCCAAAAAGGCCCCAAGCTAAAGGGGCAAGTGGCAGCGCACCATATGCCTGCACAAATCCACCATATGCCCCACTGGTTAATTCATTTTTCCGAGGCCACGGGCCTATTTTTCAACATCTCAACATACCAGTGATACCATAACAACATTTTACACTGAACTTTTACTCAACCCTTTACACCGTATGGTATATAAATCACGTGTCGGCATCTGTGACTTAATTAATCCAAAAAGCCCTTCTTCATTTACATGTATAAATCCCCTGTTCCTGTCCCCCGTGCCTACTCTAGTGACATTACAGATGAGTGTGTGTACGTGTGATGGAGTGAGCGCCGCTGAGTGTGTGACAGGGAGAGAGAGAGTGTGCAGAGAGTAAAAATATGTCTTTATGAGTGTGTATGTCGGAGAGAAAGAGAGGGAGAGAGAGAGAGAGAGAGAATAAGAGATGCTACGAAATAATGGGGTCTCTGTGATGCCACTGTGAAAAAGGGTCAGATGCTGGTAAATTTAGGGTAAAATTAGGGCTTCACTGGGCTAGGCTGTGTGGAATCGACAGATGGAGGATAGGTTCCCAGAGAGCCAGACCTGCTACAAATAGCTCTGCGCACACACACACATTCATGTGCACACACACACACACACACACATACACACATGCAAACATGGAATAAGCGTACGTACAGACAAGTTCTAACGCAGATGTACACACTCCCACAAGCACAAACACGCACAGCAAATGTGAATATCTGGAATATTCTACACCGATGCCTTGAGACAACACAGGTTAATTGACCCATGGATTCCACACTGGACAGTAACCCACACACACATACACACAGTGAGAGTTCATGTCCTAAGCTTGTGTACATCTGATCCTAACGTCATCTCCTCATCAAGGAAGCTATAATAGGTGGGGAGACGTGATCTGATTCCTGGCCTGGTTTCGTCTGGTTTTGCCTGACTTCCTGAGCCTGGTGCTGCGACCGGCCCCCTTCATGGGACTAGCGCTGAGGGCTCCACAGGAGCTGTCCAATCACATCGCAGTTGAGCCATCAAGGTTAGAGGAAGAGAGAGAGAGAAACGAGGAACACACAGCTCTGACGAAGTCACGACGTGCCTGCTGACTCCTCTGGTCTCCCTGCCCTCGTTCTGCCATTTAAAGTGGGCTGATTTGCCAGAATTGCACTGGATTTTATAACTTTGAAGAATATGAACCAGTTCCGTCAGGACTGTGTGTCCAGTTCGTATGTGTATTTGCCCATTTTTCTTTGTTCCAAAGATGGAGGCATCTTTATTCAGAATGATAACGCCCTCTCTTAGTCTTTTACTGGACGAGTGACAAGCACTCATCCATACGTGGAGGTGGAAAACAGGTGGCTGCGCCTGGGAAAAGAAATGAGCTTTTTTTTTTTTTTTTTGCCGTAGAACACCAGCTCTAAAAATACCAGCTAGAGAAATAGAGAGAGAGTCAGAAAGCGCCTGAAGAGATAATCAGTTCAGCAGAGAGGTTTAATTTGTGTCATGAGTGACAACATCTGTTGTAATGACCAAGCCAAGACACCCAGTCACAGAGGAGACATGAGGAGCAGCCGAGACGTCAGGTGAACGGCCGCCTCTCCGGCCAAACATCGCCTCATTTAGCGGGAACAGTGGAGCGGCTCACTGTGACTGATGATTAGATGAAAACAATGGACCTAATTTGCCCTATAGACATGCAGCTAACCCTAACCCTAACCCAAGAGTTCCTAAATGGTTAGGGTGCTTCATTTATATACGGCATACTGGAAATGGCATGATGAGGAAAAATCATGCCATTGTAGTACTTACTGCAGTACTTTTTTGTAATACTTAACAATAATGAAAGGATGATTTTAGAGCTCACAACTATGAGTCACATTTGTTCACACTAAACCTATTATTTATAAGTCTTCTTAACTCATCAGCCAAGGACTATCTACTAACAAACTTGATTTTTGATGGAGCTTCATGAAACAAGCTTTGTTGTTCCCTGCATAATGTCAAAGGTGTTGAACGAGTCTTGATAATTCACAGATTTATGACTGATTCACTTACTGTACTTCTTCTAATCACTGATGTGGGAGAATGGAGGCCGGAGCGTTCGATCAGCAGTGAGTGGGTCTCTCCTTAGGTCAGGGTGAACGGGTGAGGGGTGAGGTGGGGGTGGGGGTGGGGGTGGGGGCTGTGAGGACACAAGATCCTGAGCCGATTAATTTTCTCACCCCCAGGGCCTCGGCGGACAGGCAGACAGGAGCTTTTCTCAGAGTGCTGTCAGTGCGGGGACACGGTGAACCCGTGACACACAACTGTCACCCCCAGCACTGCGCCGCACAGCCCATTAGGTAATGAAACGCAAAGCGAGGCTGAGGCATAAGGTTCAGGCAGAGGAAAAACGTATATACATCTCAATAGCCAGAGTTAGAATTAATATTTACTCAAAAAGCTGCTGGGTTGTGTAGAGTGACAACTTAAAGCAATATTCCACTTAGTTTTAACATGGGGGTTATTTGGCTCTTGACCGCCATGAAAACCAGAATATAAACTCATCAAGATCAGATGCAACTGGACGAGTTTGTAGCGTTTGTAGTGTTTGAATGAGGCCACGAAAATAGCCTGAAAACTTACATTTAACACGTTTGTGAACAGATTCAACAACATATCCCACTTTTAAGACAATAAAGCAGTCCTGGGTCCGTCGTCATTTTGCATTTCTATTCTTGGTTTACACTAAAATTAGTATTTAAAAATAAACGTAGATCAGGTCTCCCAAACAGGAACTATCTCTCCTAAATGGTATCCCTCCGCTATGATCTCTTCTATCAATAAAAATGCTATTTGGCGAAATTATGTTCTAAAACATTGGACCAACAGTCAATTGAAAATCACAGTAGCAGGATCTGTTGTTGAATCTGTTCACAAACATGTTAAATGTAAGTTTTAAGTTTTTTTGTGGCTTCATTCAAATGAATGGGAAGTAAAAATCCTAACGCTACAAACTCGTCCAGCTGCATCCGATCTTGGTGATTAGTTTATATTCTGGTTTTCATGGTGGTGAAGTGCCAAATAGCCCGCATGTTAAAAGCAGAATATTGCTGTAAGTGGAGAATTAAATTTTTCAGTTCTTCTTGGATGCAAAATGTACTTTGCAGGAGTGTGAGAGTGTGTAACAGGGCTCAGGGGTGGCGTCACACACACCGGCGTGTCACTCGCCACCACAGCGCCGCGCGCCTGCATGGCATCGCTGGAGCGTGAAAGCTCAGATTCATCCTGTTTAATAGAGTGTAGCCAGCCTGCCACTGAAAACTTCATTGATCCAAGCGCAATCCACCAGTTAACCACTCAGCTACTGTATAATGAGGCTTAAATAGCTTGCATAACTGTGGCTGACAATAGGTTGCGTTTCTGCCTCACCGAACAATACATTATTACAATCCACATCCCAACGCTTGTCCGGAACTCACCGACGCACGGGGGATATTATTAAGAGAGCGCTGGAAACTTTCTCGCATGGCAGTTTCCTCAGACTGATCGGCTCTTCCTTTCACTTCATTGCTCAAGCATTCAGACACGATATAGATATGTGCTGAGAACCAGTGACAACATTATGAAACACGGGTCATGTAAACAAGGGCTGAAGTCAGGACACCTGCACCACTAAAGAGCCATAGACTGCTCTGGTACTAAGTGAATGATTTTGGACCAGGTAAACCATATTAATGACTGTGACAAGCAATATTTCTGGGGGCGTTCTGGTGGTTCATGTCCGGCCCGGGACCTTTGTCGCATGTCATCCCTCTCTCTCTCTCCCAGTCTTTCCTGTCTCTCTCTACTTTGAACTATGTAATAAAGATGAAAAACAAAAAAAGAATCAATATTTCTGGTCATTATTCCCTTGATGTGACTTTCAATGTTGCGTTTTTTGTGTGCAAAGGAACTAATGCATCAACACAGCTGATTTATTCCCCAGAGATCCATCGATTTGTTGTTGTTTTTTTAATACAGAAAAAAATCCATCATTATTGGTCATAGAGACACAGGTTTGATCCTGTTCAAAGCTCTAGATGCACACATTGCTACAACCTAATGTGGGACCAAAACGAGTGTATATAATGTTGGATATCCTTGATGACACCTCAGGTTATTTTAGTGTGACAGCATGACATTCAAAAACACATAGAGTTGATTCAATATAGTGTGCGGCTGTAGCACAGAGCCTTTTTCTGTTGAATACGTGAGAAGACTGGAGGACTCTTGCCAATAATCGTCTCTGTGGCTGTGTAAACATGAATCTCTTCATTCACTAATTAACTCTAATACCTACAGCACTTATTCTAACTATATTATCATCAAAACATTTCTCAGCTTTTCATGCCAAACACCCACATCAGTATCTATCAACAGTCCAGCGTACGCACAAAAAGTAAAAACAGTTGGATGTTACGACTGCTGTGTCTAATAAAAATAGCATATATCAGTATTTATTTGAATTGATGAAGCAAGCTAATATCTCCCTTACTTAATTCAGAGTTGAGAGGAGGATTCATTACGTAAGAGTACATTGTGAATCCTTAATGCACGTGTCAGCTAAGAGCGACGCTGTTCGGGCGAGTTAGAAAGGCCATCGGATCAAACCTTCATCATTGTCCCTTTCCTCCGGAGTGAGGCGGAGGGGGAGAGCGATGGCGGGTGCAGTTGTAGCAGTCATTATGTAAAGGCATTAACGCTCTCTGTCCTCGCATGCAATCACGGCTCCTTTGACTGCGATACAGTTGTACAGTAGGTGTAGTGGGACATCATACCACGGTGTTATAATTAATGGAGAATACCAGTGTCGTCTAGAGTTATCGCCCATTTACTACTGGCTATGACTAGTTTACATGTCATCCAGTCATTTTGCAATGTGTATCGTATGTAATTAGATTGTTTTAACATTTACTTGTTTTTTGTTGTTGTTTTGTTGTTGTTGTAACTGTTAAGCAGTGAAACTTCATATTTACTATGATGCATGATCTAGTTTGGGCACAATTTTCAAGCTTGTGGAAGTTGCTTTTCATACTGTGCAAAACTCAATGGCAGCAAATGGCTTCTTCTGAAGGTAGAAAACGAGGAAGGAAGAAGGAAGAAGGAGGAAAACAAACCCTGATATCAATCAATCAATCAATCAATCAAAACTTTATTTATATATCGTACAACTGAATGCAATTCAAAGTGCTTTCCAGTGCAGTAGATAAGACAAAGAGTGGACAGGTTACAGCAATAGAGACCAATTTCCAACCCTATCTCCAGCTATACTGTGTGCAGGAATAACGTAAAGGAGAGGGGCAATGATTGGCACAAACTTAAAAAACACCAGTATTATCCTTTAACCCACATCCCCCACACCTCAACACACACACACACACACACACACACACACACACACACCACCCAGCTGAGCCCCAGGTACAGAAAGGCCTGTTAACAACTACTCCAGCCAGTTTAAGCACTTTACATCACATTCCTAATCCCCGCTGAGAAGAATTGAAGTTGCAAAAATGAAATGAACAGGAACGGCTCCCAAGCCTGAAATAGCCGCATCAGACAGGAGGCTCAGAGAATAATGTAATTGGGGTGCTTAGTGACAGGCCGGGCAGGGAGGGAGGGGGAAAGTTCAGTGCTCTCCGGGGCTTCCGCACAATAGAGAGACGCATCTGTGTGGGAAGAAATGATCTGTTCTTTTACCTCGCCGCTCTTCGCTGTGCGCCGTGCCGGGTAAGATGAAAGGTAAAGGGGGCAGAGGAGGGTTCAACGATGCAGAGAGAGAAGAGAAAGAAAGAAAGAAAGAAAGAAAGAAAGAAAGAAAGAAAGAAAGAAAGTCAGGGATCAGCGGTTTTGAAGTGTCTAAAGGACAGTGGGACAGTCCTTTATGAATTACTTTAATATGAATTACTTTAACTCTTTTCTATAAACTGTGATGAAGGAGTGTTACAGAAAGTAGGAGTTTGGAACATTGTTTAAAGCCACTTCCAGTCCATTAGGCTAATCTACAGGGACACTTCATAGGATGTGTCTAGTCTACACTGTCAGTCTATATTTGTCTATGTATCCTGTCAATAGGGTCAGTCTGTAAAGCCAAGACAGTCTATGGATTTAGACTAAAGGCCAGTCTAAAGAGTCTAAGACTAAACCCTCCATGCAGAATAAACAAATCTCTACCTAAATAAAGAGAAAATACACACGTGCTTTCTTCTAAAAAGTAGGATCTAAAAATGGGTTTCCATCCTTCGCAACATAACACATAACAAATATAAACATAACAAATTAAATACAAATTATCTCCTTTGGCACTTTGCACTGGATAAACAACACCGGTCCTTATTCTCCTTATTCAACCTGACAGAGCCGCCAATCCCGGCGCAAACATTTTGCATAAGTATATATTTCACTTTGGGTGTCAAAGCCCTTTAGATGGGATTTCTTGATTATGATGGAGTGAGATTGAGCTGTCAGCAACAATAAGTCAACAGAGCTCCTGTGCGGTGTCAGGCAGATTGCTGCCTTTGGCGAGCTCGTCATTGGGAGAGATGAAATGCCATAATCACTATCACCAGTAACATCGTCAAAAGTTTATTCATAGGAGCCCTGTGATTAATGCAAATTACACTTCACTGCATAAAACTGGCAGGAGTGGAGCTGTCTCGCTGTTTCCACCTCTCCTTTTCCTTCACTTTCTCTCATTCAGTCACTGTTTTTTTACCTTCACTTCTCCCTTCCATTTTCACGTCCCCTTAATTTGTTTTCCTGATTTTGATTTCAATAGAATAATGTCCTTAATTTTAATACTTTTGAATAATTCCTCATACTAATTCCTCCCAGGCACAACAGTCACAATACTGGACTGAGTGGAGGCTTTCCAGTTCAAACACTGCTCACTTCCCTGATTGGAAGGATTTTAGTGATTTTTTAGTGAGAGGAGCCAATCAACACCAAGTCCAGGTGTTGACTGGAGTTAGTCTGAAACAGCCTGTAAAAAAGGATGGATTATTGAAAACGCAATAATTTAAGATTTAACCACTCAGACAAGATACACTTTTGACAAAGTCGACATTAAACATCTTTGATCATATATAAATAGAGGGGAATTTGAATTCCTGTAATGAAGCCTCTTTTACTGCTCACAATTTCCATTTTTCATCTCCCCAATACTCTCTCTCTCTCTGTCTCTTATGAGTCATGTTTACAATGGTCTCAGTATATACAAGGCCTGTTGATGACCAACAGCCCTCTATCTCTCTCTCTCTCTCTCTCTCTCCCTCGTTTCTGATCATTCTTATCGGCCAGAAAACGGCGAGGTTGCTTCGTACCTGTAGCCATGGGAGCGGTACTGAATCCCACTTAGCCCTCTCCCAGGGAGGCGCAGCCCTCTCATTTAGACGCAGACATGCAAAGGATATGTGAGCTGCCACCTGTGATTATGGTGCAGTTACATAACAAGGTTTACAGTCTGGATGTGTGAACCTTGTGATCTACTGTTCTCCAGGCTCGCGGCGCCGCGGCATCGAAGCATGACATTATGCAGGAACTGATACCGTACCTGTTGCCGACACAGACCGAGAGGCACTTTACAAGGATGCTGCGTGCTCCATTAGTTGACATCCTCGGCCAAACACAATAGCCCGGTGATGATCACACACAGGCTACTGCAAATCACCCTCAGAAGTCTGAAATCAGAGGCTGGGATGGAGAAAGAATAGGAGCAGAAGGAGAGAGAGAGCGAGAGAGAGAGAGAGAGAGAGAGAGAAAGAGAGGGTTCCTGCACTGATGAATCATTAGTGATAAAGCTGGGGCCGAGCCAGCATGGCTGTATTTAGAAACTTCTCACTCTCTCAACCCCCCCCCCCCCTCTTACTAATTGTCATCTCTTTTAGCGTTTGACTGATGACTGGCTCTCTGAAAAGATGTGAGAAAAGGGGAGCATGCACTCAGCACTGAGGATAATGTCATACTTTGAAGTTGTCAAGGGTAACGGTAATGTATTCAACAGCGGCGGCAGGGGAGAGAAAAGCTACAGCTTGTTCCCAAAAACACCTGAAGGCACAAACCAGGAAGTCCTACTTAGGATAAGGATAGAAACCAATGCCTCAGAGATACAGGTGCTGTGACATGTGTAGAGAATTGAGCAGTGGAAACACGGAGAATCGCTCTTTCTGGTGAGTTAAAACCATGCAGCTGTTTGCTTGGGAGAAGGTGCATGCAGAGGAGAGGGAACAGTCACAGAATAGAGGCATTACATTTGATCAAATCAGAGCGCTGCCTAATAGAATGATTGGCATATTTCAATTTCAATTCCACTGACAGGGGGAGTCCTGGTGTGGCGAGACTGTCACACTGTCAGCGTCTACACAGACACGCTCGCAAGCACACACACACACACACACACGTCCTCGGGTCAAATGTTTTTGATTAGTTGTTGGTGACAAGTGTGAAAGGCATCACTCTGCACAGACACACACCACCCAGCAGCGTGATCTATCAATACACACACTGCACAGCGCAGCACACACACACACACACACCCACACACACACACACAATCTTTCATTAACCGGCTCCCACAGACCCAAACAATCCGCCAATATTTACCCACAGCCACTCAACGGTCAATATCCTCACCCAGTGCTGGAAAGGCCAGTGACCCGACTCTACAGGTGCATCTTGGGAAGAGATGAGCAAAGATATTACCTTAACAGAAGAATCTGTCCTTTCCTATGAAGGTGTAAGGTTCCTATGAAGGATACTTCATTGGATAACTGGACTTATCTCGGAGTGAGATGAGCAAGCAGATGGGCTGGAAAAGACAGAAAACTGAGGGTTGTTTACATGATTTCTGGTGGGAAGTCATTGTGAGAGTCTTTATAGCTCTATCCTTGTTAGCGTTGCTTTCATTTACGTCCATTAAAATGGGATCATATACAATGGGGGACTGTCTGCTCACGCTTTCTGAATGATACGTCTGTGCATCAAGTTACTGTCAACTGGTAGTGCCATGACGTGGGAGGGAGGGAGGGAGACAGAAAGAGAGGAGGGGGAGGGGAAGAGAGAGAGAGGGAGGGAGAGAGGGAGGGAGGGAGGCTGCAAATGGCAGCTTCTGTGACACCATGGGAGGGAGAGAGAGAGAGAGAGAGAGAGAGAGAGAGGAGAGGGAGGGAGGGAGAGAGCAAGTAACAGTGAGAGAGAGAGTGTGTGAGAGTGAGAAAGAGAGAGAGAGAGAGACAACTGCAGCCCAACTAGATCAGATTGCAAAAGATTGATAGAGAGAGCTGTTCAGTTAATAAGCAGTGAGGTGGAATTCTCCAGTTTTGTGGGAAATGTGACCGATAGGCTTCATGTTGGTCAAGATGAAGGCTGAGCAGAAGACCAGCAGAAGATGGGGATACAAAATATGAAATTTCACCTGGATAGTCCTCGCTAAACGCTTCTTTTCGCACCTTTTTTGCACGTCCAACACTGACTGAGCAGGAGCGGCTTATTGGCCCCAGGTCCTGGCGTGATTCAGCCTGATCAAAACTGCGTTTCGTGGTACGTGTGCTACAGCCAGGAGCCAGGGAGTGCGACCCAACTGGAGAAAAAAAAGCAGAAAGAGAGAGAGAGAGAGACAGAGATCAAGCAAGGATGAAGAAATTCAAAGGGGGTCTGTGCCTTTGGCTGAAGAGGATGGAGTGGTTCTGTCCATAGGTAGAGTAACACACACAAAGAGAGAGCAGCTGTGGTGGCAGACACTCGGAGAATGCCTCAGTTTGGCTGACAGGGACACTGGGAGAGAGGATACCTTCTGCCTTTTAGCTCTGCAGCCTGGAGGGGAGACCGGCTGGAAACAAAGGTAAGGAGAAGACAAACCTCTCTTCAAACTTTTAGCCTGACTGTCAGATCAATATTTGTCATTGATAGTCAGTGATTTCACTGTTCTGTGTGGTGTAATAAAAGTAGAAGTGGATGGCAGCGTCTTCTCCCATGCAATCCCTATGGAGCGCATAAACAGGCGAACAATCAGCCGTCTTGATACAACCACAAGGCTTCTTATGTACGATGTGTGAATTGTGCATGACTTCTGACGGACATTTTACACTTTGAGGCATGACTGAAATACAAGAGACTCTCAATTACCCTGCTGAAATGTATTGAAACATTCAATCATACATAATTGTAATAGTAAACTTAAATAATAAACTCTATCATTTCAAAACAGCACTTTAGAAACTGTAAGACAAATGTAAATAAAAGCCAATAAGGCAATAAAAATGTCAAACATGAATCAAAAACCTTGTTACAGAAGAACATATCAGGCAAATAAATAGTTTTAAAATATACTGCACCAAAAAGGTCTATCTGTAAAATGTGTTTCAATAAGTGATTTAAAAGTTGACGCTGATCTTGCCAGCCTGAACTCCTCAGGACATTTCAGAGCCTCGGGGTCTGGATGGCAAAGGCTTGGTCACCTTTAGTCTTTAGCCTAGATTTCGGACTGGCCAGGAGGGCCTTGCCTGGCGATATCAGCCTGTGCTCCAGCTCCTATAGAGTTAAAAAAAAAAATCAGAAATGTAGCTAGAAGGCAGACCTTAAAAGCAATCAGTTAAATCGTAAAATCAAGCATGAAACTAAAAGACAATGTTTAAGTCTATCAATAAACTGGCATCAACATTCTGCATAATCTGGATCCATATGGCAGCTTCTTGACTGAGACAGGAGAGCAGGGCAGCACAGTAGTCAAGGTGAGACGATATAAATGCGTAACATCGTGTGACAACAGTGCACCACCATTACAATTACATTACAAATTCAGTGAATACAACTACTCGTATTTCTGCATTACATCTTACCCATCCAACTTAATACCTTGATTATAAATTCACTGGTTGTATCTTGTGTACCTTTCTGAGAGAGAGAGAGAGAGAGAGAGAGAGAGAGAGAGAGAGAGGGGTATCTGCAGAATTAACAGTGGCAGCTAATTTAGCTTTGAATGAATAATGGATGTTAACTATTACATGCATGTTGCTTCAGTTACTGCGCTGACGTTGGCCAGGCTGTCTTCAGCAAATCACAAGCAAACCACTTCTCCATTAGTGTGTACAGAAATCACTGACGAGAAGGTACAAAAGACAGTTTGGAGAGTAACAACTTAACGGGAGGAAACAGATGATGCAGCACTGTTTTTTTTTTGTTTTTTTTTTCTCAGACAGTTCAGTGACCTCATCTTGCTTTTCATCTCAGTTCAGTTCAGCTCAGTTCAGCTCAGTTCAGTTCACTTTTATTGTCCACAAGGGAAATTCAGCTTGCGGCAAGACACACTAAGAACACAATAACAACACAGACGCAAAAAAATACTAAAAAATAAATCCCTGCATGGACCACATACTGTAGCTTCATGTTAGACTGATAGTGAACCATAGCCAAATTTAGAAAGGTATAATCTAATCAAGTAATATATCTAAGTTCATATGCTCAAACCCACAGGCTTCTTTTAAAGTTAGCTTAAATTTACAGAGGGCAATTCAGTCTTTTAGCATGTGTATAAGTAATTAAAAAACGACATAAATAAATATAATGATAAAACTCCAGTGGGATACTTACCTGTGGGAATAATCAGTCAGTGGAAACCAAGTCTCTGAATGATGGATGATGGAAGAGCTACACCTTCAGCTAACAGAAACTATAGATAGTCTTCCACTTTATATACCAGCTGTTATTCTTCTACAAATACCTCTGAACTGAACAACGTGAGAAGGTGACTCAGTCCTTTATGAGCACTTCTCTCTACTAGCAGCTCAACAGTCACCTCAGATAGCATCTCAAAACAAGAAATGGCCTACATACCAAGTGTAAGAGCCTCTGGAGTGGTTAGTGTTTGTTCAAAACTTACTCCTGTCAAGACTTTCTCGAGGGGTTATGGCCTTTTGAAATGATAGAATTTGAGTTTCTCATTATTTCACTGCACTTGTACAAAAAGGATGAACCTGTTTCGCCCCAAGTTTCATCCAAACAGACAGCGTCCCGGCATGGAGAAGTGAAGTGGTGTTGCTTTCTATAGGAAAATACCTGTAGGTCACTTGAGACGAGATGAGCGCCGCGTGGTGAGCTATAGGAAAATACAATGACACCTGAGCCTCGGCCCTTCCTTCACAATGGCCTTGGGAGGTGGGCAGGGATCGTAGTGGCTGAGCTCGGTTTCCTGCTCCACTGTCTTGAGATGGAGCGCCCTGTCCCACTAAACCTCATTGTTCCTCCGCATCCCTTCCATTATTTTACACATCCAATTATTCATGCTATTCATTGTAATCAGCTACAAGCGTATCATCTCCCCCGGTCGCTCCTCTCCACCCCCGAAGAACACATAGGCCAGGTTAGACGAGGTTAATCTACTTAATCATGAAATTAATTGCTGTTGTGTCTAGCAACTGCAAATGACCAATTCCCAAGTCACTTTTCATAGCCTGCCTTATGAGTCAAAGATGCCCGTTTGTTTGGTTACAGCAGTATCCTAAAGTCAAGGTGATTTAAGTGGAAGACAAAGTAAAAATAAAAATGCAACACACCACTGTGATTTCCGTCAAGATATCATTACAGAGTATAATTGGCTTCCTCTGTGCAGATCTGTCATTTCACACAGCGTGCGATATAAGGTTACCGATGTAAGGTCTGGAGTGCTCTCTCAGAATTTACAGCCAGTATTAAATTATAATTAGTTTGGATTAAGGCGATTGAGATTTACAGATATTCAACTATCTTTAGCAATTGCTCAAATTAATGTCAAAGCTTTTGACAGAGTAAAGGATAAAGGATATATACTGTCAAATCTGAGTCCAAGTGCCAGTCTCTAAGATTAAACTTTTAGCACCATGTACGCTCAAAACCTGACATGCACAACCTTGCCAAGGGACGCCTGATTTAAAGAGCTTCCCATGTATTCATGTAGCTACAGCAAAGGCTTTCTGGGGCTGAGACTCTGAGGCACTTATCTAATGACTCCAAGTACGCAGGGAGGGTTTTTACTTTCATTTGACCAATTCACTGGACACCTGACACCGCACGACTACAGTATGATATGGAGCCCGCTCGCCGTGGAGGGCTGCTCAGGTCATGCGTGTACTGTAGACAAACAAGATGTACAATGTGAAATGCTGAGACGAAGCTCTGGCTCAGGATTCATCTCAGTTATATAATCCCGTCGATGTGGTTACCATGTTAGACAGCCAAGCCCACCTGCCATTAAGCGTACGAGCCATCAAGGAACACACACTCAAGCTTAATTAACTGGCTGTATTTGTTTGCCAACAAAGTGCTAAATTGCAATTAGTAAAGATCATAGAATCTAATCAGGTATTTGCATAATTGAGAGGAGAGGCAGACGTGCTAGTTTGAGCATTAACAGCTGTGCAGTTTTGGAAATGTGGTGTGTTATTGTCAAAAGGCAGAAAGAGGCTTTGAAAGCATCTAAATATCTAACATCTAACATATCAGTTTGCTGTGTTTTCCTGACTCAGGTACATGTTTGTCCCCAAAGGGTCAAGGTTAAGATTGTGGATGAGGTAATCTGGCTCCAGATCAGGAGTTGTGGTGAACTTCCACCTGAAAGAGTGTGAGTGTGAGGGGATTTAGTGCGAGTGTGTGGCAGACGGCAGGGCACCAGGGATTTGGGAGCGCACATCAGTGAACTGTCAAGTCTTCAGGGCCCAAATCAGGGAGACAGACACAGAGCGGATGTGGCCAGGCGATAAAAGCTGTCTGCACCCAGAGGGGCCTCAGTCCGGCTCCCAGGGGGAGGGCACTTTGACCCAGAGGCTCAACATCCAGCGCAGTGGCCAGGTTATCTGCTGTCTGACCAAGGCAGCACTGATACTGTACATTTCAGATTACAGATTTGTGTCATCTAACATGTTGTGACAGTTGATATTATGGGTATATTATCCTGTATGCGGTCTAGCATGTTGTGTGTGATCTTACTCGTTCCCATAACATCCCTGCGTACGTTCTACAATTACAGCAGGTATGTAATACAGGGCATAGCACAGGGGAGAAATCAATCTACCTATCTGCTCGTATGGAGCACCATGGAGCAGTGCTATAAATCTTACCGCATCCTCATAACATGATTAATAATACTGCAAATTGTACAGAATGGGGTCAAATAAATAGAGCTTGAAGCCTGGCTAAGTAGTGACAGAAATGCTCATTTTTAGGCCAAAGAAGCCCTTCTCTGCCCGTCCCTGTACGCAGCATCTGGGATTGTATGCACATGGAATCAGTGGCACACATACAAGTCCCTTAGGAGTTTGATTAAACATACACGGACACACAAACACCCTCCACCCGAAAGTATTATGCTGACACGACAATGACAAACTTAGGGCACAAAGAACAGAGCAGTGAAATAGAACAGCACAGCTTGTCTGTTGAATTTATTGTGCGTGTGGCCAGCATGGCATGCTGCTGATAGACGGTAAGACGTGGCAATCTTACAGATCATTGTTAGGCCTTGTGCATGAAAACCTTCCTCAGCTGCTAACACATGCTAGCGAAGCAGACATGAGCAAAACGACTTGCATGATGGTCTGTGTTTTTTTTGTTTTTTTTACAAAATAATAAACATCTGGTAGATGTTGACTTGTAGCTTCACATCGCTGCCAACCTGCTTCATAATTCGAAGCAGAAAAGCACAGGAAATGTCATGTGACAGAAGTGGCTCTGTGAAGCCAGCTCTTCACTTACCCAGCCGTCATCAAAGGAGATGAGGACCCTTCAGAGAGGGCCGATTGGATGGAGCGTGTTGAGTCGTGATGTTCAGAGAAAGCAAGATGGCAGGGGGAAGGACTGTGAAGAAACTGTTATCATGGATACTGAAACTATTAGCCATGTACTTAAAGAAGCAGGGCAATAATGTCCTCATAAATCATAATGATATTAACCATAATGCTAAACTTTATTATTAACGCAGTGATGATCGTCAGCTCCATTGTTCTTTTAGATTTTTTAATCAGCGTTAGTTTCACCAGAGGGCAAACTTAACAGAAGCATGGCACATGGACAATGGACAACCCAGAGGAATACATTGAAAAATGGTAATATGTTGAGTCATCCTTTGTCCTTAAAAACAGCTATTTAAAGGAACTGCTGAGAGATTAAAATAGTAAAAGGTGGCTGTAGAAAACCACAACTACTTATCTTAGAATAATCAATATAGTAATGAGAATAAATCTAGTTTTCATTTGTAAAAAAAACAAAAAAAAAAAAAACAGAATGGAAGTCAATCTCATATCCATACAAAATGAGTCAATCCAATTGTATATCTAGTATCTCTAACCATAATGTCATTAGACCTATAAATTAGAAACAAACATTTTTTTTATTATAAGATAAGATAACTATTACTGATTGTGATAGGGAGAACATAGTAAAGTGTAACTAATGATTACGGTCAAGTTGTCATTTATGCGCCAACACACAGACAGTTTATTCAGTGTAATGACATCATTATTCACAGAGTTTATTTCTACTGACAGTGGCTCCTTTTGCCACTAGCACAATTGTTATGTGTGTGACTTATGTAACAGTGTTTGCTGTTCAGTAACCAAAAGCCTTCATGGTTTAAGTCTGGGACATTTGATCCACAGGTATGGTGTGATATGACCGTTATGCCAGACAGACACTTATGTTGCTCTCCTCTCTCTACACTCTCCACAGGGATTGGTTGGATTAAAGCACAAGGCTCCCCACCCGGCTCCCTGTCTGACTGACTAAAATGCAGCTTATCCAGTGATCAGACTGCGAGGGCCTCGATCACACGCTGGGAGTCCAGGCCCGCCCTCCTGCTCCGACCCTGCAGCTGGAGGCGCGGCTGGGAGCATGAGCGTGGGGAGGATCAACCGCTACAGCATTGTGTCGTCCGAGGAGGAGGGCCTCCGCCTCACTACCATGCATGGCATGAACGGCTTTGGCAACGGCAAGATCCACACACGCCGCAAGTGCCGCAACCGCTTCGTCAAAAAGAATGGCCAGTGCAACGTGCAGTTTGCCAATATGGACGACAAGTCGCAGCGCTACATGGCCGACATCTTCACCACGTGCGTTGATATCCGCTGGCGATGGATGCTGGTAGTCTTCACCCTCGTGTTCGTCGTCTCCTGGCTGGCCTTCGGCTTGGCCTTCTGGGTCATCGCCTTGCTGCACGGGGACCTGGATAACCCGGCCGGAGATGACAACTTCACTCCGTGCGTCCTACAGGTCAACGGCTTTGTGGCCGCCTTTCTATTCTCCATCGAAACACAGTCCACCATTGGTTATGGCTACCGTTGTGTGACCGAGGAGTGTCCAGTGGCCGTCTTCATGGTGGTCTTCCAGTCCATAGTGGGCTGCATCATCGACTGTTTCATGATTGGCGCCATCATGGCCAAGATGGCAAGGCCTAAGAAGCGAGCACAAACGCTGTTATTCAGCCACAACGCTGTCATCGCCATGCGGGACGGAAAGCTGTGCCTCATGTGGAGGGTGGGGAACCTTCGCAAGAGCCACATCGTAGAGGCCCACGTCAGGGCGCAGCTCATCAAGCCTCGGATCACTGACGAGGGGGAGTATATTCCTCTAGACCAGATAGACATCAATGTGGGCTTTGACAAAGGCCTGGACAGGATTTTCTTGGTTTCACCCATCACTATTCTCCATGAGATAGATGAGGAGAGCCCCCTTTTCGGGATCAGCAAACAGGACCTGGAGACAGCAGACTTTGAGATTGTGGTCATCCTGGAGGGGATGGTTGAAGCGACCGCCATGACCACGCAGGCTCGCAGCTCCTACTTGGCCTCTGAGGTCCTTTGGGGTCACCGGTTCGAGCCGGTCTTGTTTGAGGAGAAGAACGTGTACAAGGTGGATTACTCTCACTTTCACAAAACCTACGAGGTGCCGTCCACCCCCCGCTGCAGTGCCAAGGACATGGTGGAGAACAAGTTCCTGGTCCCCAGCTCTAACTCCTTCTGCTATGAGAACGAGCTGGCCTTCCTCAACCGGGATGAAGAGGAGGAGGAGGATGTAGGCGGTGGAAGCAGAGCGCTGGCTAACCTCAGTCCAGACCGGAACAGCCGACACGAGTTTGAACGCTTACAGGCCACCAGGGCACTGGATCAAAGGTCATACCGCAGAGAGTCGGAAATATGACCCGGGGTCAACTTTCAATAACTCTATCCAAGGGTAAAAATGCAGAACAATGCAAAGTGCCATAGGAAAAGCTGACTACTGTGATAGAATGGAAAAGAAATAGGACAACAGTGAAAGGGACTTAACTGGAAGGAATGGGGGAAAGCAAGTACACAGCTTAGAAAACTGTGGTAAAGAATGTCCACAACCAAGGAAAAGGCTAGAGAAAGACCTTCTTCCTACATGGAAACTTGAATCTTTTTTCATACGGTCATTTTGAGTTGAGAGTGTTCAATGATAGTGCATCAAAAAGCTGTTATGGCAAAACCTTATAATCAAATCTTAGGTGTAAATACATTGCTTAGGTAAGTTACGTTTTGTGTGGAGTATCATTTTTCAAAAAACACCTCTAAAAAATAGTATTTGCTATTTCAACTTGTTCTTGGGCACAAATGATAGTGTTACAAGCCTTCCCTTAAGCTTTTCTCACATTGCTGTAGTTTGCTGGATGTGAGTTCAGTGACACATTGAAAATTCGTGCACTGCAGCATTCAAATGCAATGAGCCATGATAAAACATCTGACCATGAGCCACTGAGAACAACATAATTTCACATTTTAGTATTGGTGTGATCCCAAAATCAACCGATGAAGGGAGAGCAGGCAACATCAATTGCACTATGAAGAGAATTTAGGAATATGTTGAAATGAAATGAAATTGTACTTGAGAAATTTTGTATTTATAACTCTCTTAATGCTACATATTTTTAAATAACCTCCCATCTTAAAATCAAACAACCTTATTAGCTGATATCATGATTTGGCCACACGGGCCTACACATATCATTTCATGTACAAATTGTTGCTAAGTAGGTAACAAAAGTAAAGCACAAGTAGCGGTGCATAGACTAAATTAGAACATTTTGTAGTTTCATAAAATTACGTTTTTTGCAAAATATAGGATACAATACCCAGGTTTGTAATAAGCAATGTTGATAAATAAATGAATAGCAGCAATTTGTAACCCCACAAAATGTGCACCTTTACTGTTGTTACTTTTAAGATTATCCAAAAAAAAACAAAGTGAAACAGCACAACTGTATCTTGGATGTTTTTTAGAATTCTTCAGCAAATTCCCCTTCATTCCAGATGGAAATTAAGATTGTAACAAAATGGCATAATTTGATTACATCTGATGTGTTTTATGTTATCTTTAAAAATGAATCTATGCACATTGTTAACAATATCAGGGGGCAGAGATTCTGCAGAGTTCTATGTGAGATAAAGTGATGTAATGAATTACTTCAGTCGTTACATAATGCTTGGGAAAACAGCCTGAAGTGAAAATCTTGCCTAAACAAAGAGTAGTTGTTATATTTATCAAATCTATTTTGATAAGAAATGAAATCAAATTGATAGTCAATATTTAAATTATTTTAAAACTTTTAAAATGCATGCAGAAAGAATGAGAATTTAGGTTTTTTTTCATGAGATATTTCTTTGGCCTGAGAATAGTCTGTTGTCAAGGTGAATCTGAAATGTAAAGTTTGGATATCTGGTCTCTAATCACCCTGCAAACATTGGTAAAATTGAACCACTGCTAATGCTAAATGAACATGCATCAAAGGGGCAAATGTGTGTCCAACACTTTGTTTTATGCTATATAACGTTAACTTTATCTAAAATTATTTGCCAACTCCTGTGGCTGCCCTTATGTTTTCTAGTCATTTTACATCAGCGGTGGCTAAATCTAACTGCTGTTCATATTGTCAACAGAGAGTCAAACTCTGCATTCCACTTCCACTGGGTTATAGACTCATTTTCAGGACAAAACACCATCTGACTATCACATGAAAAAACATATCCTTTAACAAGATAAATGAATGTGTGTAAGAGAGATTAAGTTTGGCTAAGAACCTGTTAGCGCTCTTCTTGCTGTCGAAACAGAATATGCATGAGCGACAGTAAAACAAAGCCGAGAGGAATAGCTTCCTCCTTTTCCACTCCTCATATTGTGTCCTCTGGCGTCTGCAAACATCACACACTGTAAAGAGCTCAACGATTAAGTTGCAATTCACAGAGGCAATATGCTTACATGACAAGATATATAAGACACTGGACCAAGGTCTGGATGGAAGCAATAAACACTGAAATACCCCTTTTCTGAATCGATTCTGACCACAAGCATATTCTTAACGATTCTCCTGTAGTGCACTGAATAATTCTTAATAACTGATAGATAATAACTGAGAGAAAGGCATGGCATGAAGAGTATGACGCCAAATTTGTCAATTGTATTCTACTGTACTTGTATGCATAAGATTTCTTTGTGCACATGTTTTGAACAATCAGATTTGACAGCAAAGTAATGTGTGTACAGAGTGTTGTTTGGACTAATGTCTTGGAGGGATCGTTCCCAAGCTGATGTTCCAAAACCTCATATTTTGGACTGATTGTGAAATATGGGTAGCCATATTCAGAAAGAGTGCTAAATTCTCCAACTGGTCTCTTTACAGATCTGAGTCACTTCTAAAAAAAAAAAAAATCGGCCAATAATTCTAAGCAAGTTTCCAATCAGGAAAAAGAAGTTAAAAACCAAATCGATTTTAAGCTTTTAGAAAAATCATTTCGTGTTAGTTATAGATTAAGTCGTTTGTTATCAGTATATAGTTTAAGCAAGACAATTATGATGCATGACATTTTTTTTTTTAAATCTTTGGCATGGACAGTAACATTTAAAATTCATCCCTTACTCTAAATGCCTAGCCAGAATTTTATTATTCAAAACTGCACACAATGTTTATGCTGTGTCACAAAATATATCAAGTTCAATTTGTCTCTTACCTCACTGAAATGTGGATCTTATGTCCCTGTGAGACAATTGTTGTTCACTTCCTCATGTAAGACACTACATCTATGAAAAGAGGGGAACCCATAGGAGCTGCTGAAAAACCACATGAAGACAGAAAGGAGAACCATAAAATGGTCGTGAAAGTTGGTCACAATGACTGATATTTTCCTAGTGGTCCTTTAATTCCAGGAGTATGCTTGGCTCTATGATATTTCTTGATAACCTGTTGCTTTTTTAGAAACTTTTAGGATGCAGTAAAATATATCAAGAGCATTTTTTCGGCTAATGAATGAAGCCTTCTGTCCCCAGCCCTAAACGTTTATTATGCTCATTGCCTTCTGGGAAGGCTCTGATACCCTGATGTGTGAAACCTCTGCACCTACTCACAACATTTCAGTGGTAAAAAAAGAAGAAAAAAAAAAGGGTGAAGCATCATCAGCTTCTATGCTGCATAATTGAAATGCATAGTTCAATCATTCCTACTGAATTTTTTTTTTTCTTTTCTGAGATTGTTTCAGTTTTGATGTTGCCCACCTGAGCCCTTAAAAAAGAAATATAAAAAATTACATACTGTAGACCGGCATAGTAACATAGAAAAACTAATAGGGAACAGCCAGGCTAAACAAATCTGCTTATTTTTATACAAAGTTCTTTTTGATACCTCAGTATTTCCTTCAGATAGAATATAGTAATCAATATTTATCTGTTTTTATCAGAATAATCCAATGATTTCGCTATAATGAGAGGCAAAAATATGATTCTTGCCTCGGTTCTCAATGATTTAATTTCTGTTGTTTCATTTCAGCACAGAAGCTCATGATTAAACAGGTATTTCTCTTAAAGGGATGATTGGAAAAACCTTTGACCTCTGTAGAAGTCTTCCTATGCCCAGCAAAATGTCTACTGGGCTTTTTATTTTAATGGATAATTCAAAGTCATTTAAATTATTCAATTAAAAACCTAATTGTGAAAGAAATCGGTTTGTTTTTATTTTGTTATAACTGTAAGCATTTCCAAAATAACACAACCCTGGATGTTGACAATGCTCCCCCACTGTATTGAAATGCACAATCCATCGCTCCTCCTCGGGCCTGACTAATCAATGGATCAAGCGGTAGCTGAGGTAATACATCACCATGAGGAGTGGTTTAAGATGAGAGATCAAGATTCATGTCACCACAGTCAGATGACTCCCTGGTCTTGGGCCAATTATTCAAGAAGGCTCATCAATTAATCACTGTGACACACAAATAACCAGCGGGGCCAGGGGCCTTTTGGCCCCGCAGAGCCGAGCCAGAGGCCCGCAGCACACCGAGTCAGATCAATGGGTTTACCAACACCAACAGATCATTATTACTCTGCTACCTCACAACTGAGGAAACAAACTACACTACTGCATGTTATTCTGTTATTTAAAGGTCCCATATTATCCAGTTGTCATGATTTGGTTTTCAAGTATATTATTGTTTGGGATAACAATAATGTTCTTTATGATGTTTTGTAAATAAATGTAGTTTTGTTAAAAGGGTATTTACTGAATGAATTTGGAGACTAAGTCCTCACAGGCAGAACAGTCACAATACTGGACCCTGATTGGATGACAGTGCAGTTCTGTGTCAGTTCAAATTCTGCAAATTTGCATGCAGGGTTTGCACCATTCATGAATTGCATTGAGAATGCATGGTACATTCCAGTTCAATTCCTGGAGTTGGAATGGAATTGGAATGTCACCCAGCTCTAAGGAAACAGAACTGGAATTGAATTGGAAAGACAGGAAACAGAATTGAATTCCATTAAATTCCACTTCTAAGAGAGTTATCAAATAAAAGACAGTTAAACAAATCAGATACATTCAATCATAATGTATGTATTACAATTGCATGTTATGCATCAAACACCACCTGAAAGGTACCTTTCATTTAATCATTTTATGACTATCAGTATTGATAATATATAACAGTATGTGTAATCTCAGATATGTGGTAAGAAAAAAAACAAAAAACCTGAATTTCCAATTCAATTCCAATTCTGTTTCCTGTAGGTTTTTTCAAATTACAATTACAATTCCTCAGTTGAATTGGAATTGATGGGTTTGTTCATGAATTGACTCCAACCCTGCTTGATTGATTGGAAGGATCTTAGTTTAGTGATGGGAGCCAATCAAGACCAAGTCCAGTTGTGATGCGTTGACTGGAGTTAGTCTGAAACTTCCTGTAGCAAAGGATGGATTTTTAAAAATGCAATAACTTTAAATTTAACCACTCAAACAAAACATAATGTTTAACAATGTCCACATGAAACCTTGGATCACATATATACATAAATAGAGGAAGATTTGAATTCCTATATTTGGCCCTTTTAATGCAGTAAAGAGTTGAAGGAAACATGACAGCCATGTATCTTATCTTGCCAGTACAATGCCGTCATCAGCATCACCGAGCAAGTTTTTGACCGGTGACGAATAATCCTGTACTGTTCGCACGAGCGCCCCGAGCATCAAGTCTTTCTAAATAATTCAGATTGGAGTGATTAAGTCACCCCCAGTGAGTGACAGATGTAGGATTAACATGCTGGCCGGTGGTTGTGCTGAGCTCAGGCGTTGGGCCGCGGCACCGGCCGACAGTGGGATCACTGAGGCTATGCTGGGGGCACTCGCCAAGTTTGGTTATGTAATAGGGCCTGGGCGGTGCGTGTCAGGCTCCATGTCAGGCTTCTGCATAAAGCACAAGTGAAGCTGTCAGGATTAGTGGCGCACAGGGTTAATGAGTGCATATGGACATGTGGGCGGATGTTGCATGAAAACATTGTTCCGCTGATTTTTCATTAGTGCGACCGGCGGCTGTGGAACCCGGAATTTGACTTTGTACTGAAAGTGAGGCATGTTTCGAGAGCTGTGATGTCACACCCCTATACTGTCATGTTGGGATTAGACGTCAAGAGATCCTGGATAATTAAGCACATGTGGGGGATAAGCTGTACTGCAACTGAGATAGATGCTATATAATCCCAAACACATGTCATTCAGATCAGGTGGGTAGACTGTGATTTCAGTGACTAATAATTTTCATCAGGTAGAATCCAACAGTAATTTTTTTGGCATCCATCCATCTATCCAGCTGGGGTTAAGACAAGGCTCCAAGATGAAAAGCTGTTGCAGGTGCTCTATTTGTTGTAAGGTTTTGTCAACAAGGTAAGTAAAAAATGCCTGAGAGCGATAATTTTCTTCGGATACTAGCTGTTTCCTACCTATCCTTCAGGCAGAAAAGGCTGAAATTCAATAATGGTCTATTAGCAGTCGTCTGTACCCCAGAGCTGTGAGTGTCACTGGTGCACCAGCCTCTCCCTTCACACTCATGGCCCCTGCAAATAAAACCTATTAATTACCATATGGAGGCTGTTGCCACGTAACCCGCCGGCCAGGGAAAAATAGCCTGCAGCTGGGGAGCAAACCAGACGCAACCTAAACACAGAAACCAACTCACACCAATGCTTGATTCTCTCCCATTTCTCCTTTCCTTCATTTTGGAGGCTGTCATTTGGTTTTTACAGAAAAACAAAAAATAAAAATTAAGCATTTTTGTGTCTCTGTTCAAGGCTTTTCTCAAAGGGTTTCGGTGATTTTGTCTTACGTCATCCTGATATTTTGTCTAAATTACGTAACAGCAAGGATGACACCCAAGATCCCCTGGGAATGCCCCTTCTGCGGCTCCCAGGAACACTTGATTGAGCCAGCTGGGGCCTGGACTCACACTTCTGTTCACATGCTATGAAACAAGAAGCGTTACAATGAAGAGTAAAGACTATGGGAGCCGTTCAGAGGATGCATAGAAGTGTCCTGGCCGTGCGCTCTGCCAGCCAGCCCATACAGTCCAGTTAATTAACCTTGGAACGTTCTCCCTGTAGCCTGCGCTCTTGATGACAGTAAAATGAGGGGAAATCATGTTGAAGGAGCTATATAAAGCTCTTCAGTGTCAAGCTGCATGTGGCTCTCTGGCCACCACTTTCACTGCTAAAAGTACTCCCTATTAGTTACTGTGATGGTACCACTGAATAAGAGATACTTCAGCCTGAGCTCTTTGCTGTTGCTACGTCGTTTCTGCTGTGGGAATACTATCTACTATCTACTACTATCTACTTCAAAAACAAACATACAGAAATATGTAACTTATCCCATTGTGTAACAAATAAGTTTACGACTATAAAAAGGGAATGGATGGCCACATTTTTCTTATGTCATGGATCACAATAAATGGTCAAAATTGGATTCAATTCAATTCAGTTTAATTCAATTCAATTCAATTCAATTCGGTTCGGTTCGGTTCGGTTCGGTTCGGTTCGGTTCAGTTCGGTTCGGTTCAGTTCAGTTCAGTTCAGTTCAATTCAATTCAATTCAATTCATTTCAATTCGGTTTGGTTCGGTTCGGTTCAATTTAATTCAATTCAAATTTGTCATTTGATCTTACATAAGTGCACAGACGAGTAAAAGTGAGGTGATACAAAACAAAATAATGCACAAGACAACACAGTGCAATGATGCAATGGTAGAAAACTAGACATTACATACAAAACATAATGTAGTAATCAGAATTCAAGCATTACAATATTAAAATCAGTAGTAATACCAAGTGATGCAAAGTAAGTCAAGTGTTTCAGGATAACAGAATCACAGCATTTGGGTATTAATCAGCAAGTATAATGGGCTGCATGGGAGTCCAGCATGTAGGTGTAAAGTGACTAATGCATAGTATTCAAGTACTGCAGTATCAACAGATACACAGTTAATAAGTAACTGGCACACAGTGAAGTTTACAGTACGTTTTTCTACACAGTTAAAGACCCCATGAAACGGCATCTTTACTTCCTTGATTTGATGCAGTTCCTGTTGAAACAGGATGTTGGGGCGGGACATAATGCAGTGAGGGATCATTCAAAAGTCTAAACCAGTGGAATATGAGTCAGGGCGAGAAAGGCAGTTTTATTTGATGGGAGGGGGCAGGACTGTTAAAAAAACTGTGACGATTTTATTGGTAGGAATCTATATTTACACCTACTGGTGCAGCATGAGGTCACTGTTAAAGATACTCTATTTTCCTGGAAGTAAAAGCAATGGGAGTTTATTTCATGGGGACTTTAAGTTTTTCTATCTGGTGCCTCAGATAGAAATAATGTTGCTGGCAGTGGGTTATACAGTAGGGGGTAAAGTTCAGTTAAATTCACCGGGATGTGCTTCAGAGAGTCCTGTTATTCTTACTTTTACCTTATTCTCACTGCTTGGGGGCTAAAAAAAAAAAAAACTGTTGCTGAGTTTACTGGTGCTGAACCAACTGCTGCGGTACTGTTTACCGTTTTAAACACATGGCTGGGCCGGGCCGCTAATGATGCTGTGAGCCTTCCTGTCACACCACTTGTTGTAAATGTCCTGTGTGGGTGGGAGTGATGACACAGTGATGTATTGAGCTACAGCTAAACCTTAACACAAGGATACTGTATCAGTTGATTCTATCTTTAAAGCTGCAATAGGCAAGATTTTTTTATGTGGAAAAAACCCCTGAGTGGCGCTGCAATAGAGAAGAGCGTCCCATCCCCTCTAATTGAAATGCCATAGATTTGCCCTTTGCCCAAATTAAATTGCGGTGTCGGATATAGACACTTGGCCACCCACAGGAAGTGATAATCGAAACTTAAGACTGAAATACAAACTGATTCCTAAACAGAAGCAGGAGCAAGAATACGCTGTAGAGGACAGACAGTTAAAGACATACTGCCACTTTACCCAATGCAATCTTTGAAGGGTGGTTTCAATAACCTGCTATGATAATGCAAAAAAAAAAATGTACAATAAGAACGTGAAAAGTTCCTTTATCTATCCAATTAATTTGATGTCAAAGTTAAAGCTGCACTAGGCAGCTGTCTTATCAGCCTAAATCACAGAGTGGGGCTGCAGCAGAGAAGAGCGTCCCATCCCCAGTGATTTTAGACTGTAGTTTCACCCCATTTGCCTGAATGAAATCCGGGTGTCGGGTTTGGTCACTTCTCTGCCTACAGAAAGTGACAAATCGAAATATCAGAGTGAAATACAAAGCAGTGAGGAGCGCTCCGTCCAGAGAAAGCTGGACTCACCAACATTATCTGTTCCCTCTCTCATCCCTTTGGTTTCCTTTGGTGTAAAGCATCACAGACCGGCGGGGTTGGTAAACATGAGCAGTGTGTTGAGTGCAGTTTACTGACATCACCTTACATGATTTCTGGGTAATGAAGTTCCCAGATAATGAGGTACCTCTCATTCTCGCCATTTGGAACTGACAGTGTGCAAAGCTGCTTAGTGTAACTTCAACATTAGACTTCTTTTCAACCAAACATTCACCTGTATTCCCTTGATCATCATCATCAGCTGCACTGGTGTCTGTGTCCCCCCCCCTGTCAAACCCACGGTCCCTTCCAGCAGGGTGAAGGCACGGACGGATGGGGAAGGAGGCTGCCGTCTGGAGCCGCCGCCGCCGAGCGAGTGCAGCTTTAAGGAAACGCTTTACACATTATGCGCCTTATCTCCTCTCCGTTACAGTAGGTGCCTCAAGTCTGCCCTGATTCATAATGCAGCATGAATGGACAACCTGGGGGGACGTGAGGGGGCCACACTCATTTCCTGGCTCTCAACCTTCATAATTACCTCTCCGTGCCCAACGGCCCTCAATGTGTTTAAGAGAGGGAGAGAGAGAGAAAGAAAGAGCGAGAGAGGGAAGTTATGTAGAAGAATAGAATACTGTAATAGATATACTACAACAGAACAGAGATACAAGCCTTAAAATAGCAGCTATTTGCAGCGTTCTGTGAACAAATTTCTATCGTCATGAAGGTTATCCCCTCCCCTGTACATGCAGATTTCTTAAAAAAGAATAGGATAGAGACTCCATCTGTTAGAAATCACAAACCTGACAGAAAGGCCTTACCACATATCCCTGGCTTGGTTTGTCTATTTGTCTACTGGTAATGTTATGTTGATTGTAAAAATCTATTCATTCTGTTATTTAGTGTTTCTTTAGGTGTTAATCTCCCTACCTTAACTATATGTTGCTTAATAGAACTTGGATGCATTACTAAGATGTAAGTTTAAAAACCCTTATTGTTTGAATAGTAATTGAGAGACTTATTGTGTTTGAATAGTAATAGAGACATTACTTTTTCTTTGTTAAAGGCTGGTTATTTATGTTGTATATGCTGTGTTGCAGAAAACCATCCATACATCCTTCCACCTACCAAACCATCTGTATTATCACTCTTTCATCAATTAAAGGGATGAGAATGCTATCTTTGGGTCCTTGTGTTTTTAATGGTCATACTGGTGTCAAGGCTTTAGTTAGAACAATCCAGGTACTCCATCTGCTTCCCCATCATCTAGCTCTGTTATAAAAGGATTGACGACTGAGAGAGAGAGAGAGAGAGAGAGAGAGAGAGAGAGAGAGAGAGACAGAGTCGGCAGCATGGACTCCTCTGTGCCGGGTCTGGTCCGGCGGTGAAGTCATGAGAACAGACTCGGAGCTGTGTGTACAGTCTCTCTGGTCTCCCTGGGGGTAGACTCGAATCTGTCAGCGCCCTTCTCTAATGCAGCTCTCAGTGGGAGGGAACGGGGATAGGATCCTTCTCCCCTAATACCCCCCCCCCCGCCCTCCCCTCCCCTCCCTCCCCTCCCTCCTTTATATCCCCACCCATCCATCCCTCTACCTAGCCCATGCCAGCACGTATGGTGTCTCGCTGGCTGGCATCACCCTGTCCCAGGACACGGACCCTGCCCCGGCCAGGACGGCGTCTCCAGTGTCAGGCAGAATGAAGGCCTTTGTTGCGCGGACTCAATACAGGACCTTCGCTCACAAAAAAAAGTAGCTGGATCAGGCTTTGGTTGGTAGTGACAGAGAGCTGAGTGCAAAACTGGAAAGTAGTTATTTATAACTACCCTAGAGACTGCGCTTGAGTAGATTTTACAGACTAACGCTGCCTTTACGCCTGCTTTGAACTGAATGTGTTGTGTGTTTTATTTTTGGAAATGAGAAGTCAGTACAAATGAGGTATTATGAGGTAAAACAGACAGTATTTTACCTCCCATGATTGATAAGGAACCATTCCCAAACCCTGCACTGACTCTGACCCATCACATTATTAGCAAATGGCCATGCCAAAAGGGATATTCTATCTATCTATCTATCTATCTATCTATCTATCTATCTATCTATCTATCTGTGTTAATGGTTTTCTCTTAAAAGTAACTAATCTCTAGTCACTGAGGACTGCAAAACTGAATGGTGTGATTACATAAGAGGTTGATGCTTTTCACTGTATGGCATGTAATAGATGATTAAACCAAATTAAGATGAAACTAATTTACTTAGACTTAAAATAATACTAATAAACTTATATTGTTACCAGACTGTAGGACTTGATAGGATGCATTTTGTCTGTGGGGGATAATGACTAGCTACATAAAGAGGGTGTTTTTCTGTAAAACATAAATTCACAGATGGTTGGGACACTGAAACATGACAAACTCATAATTTTAGGTAGTTTGATGTTTTATTTTAATGTACTGGGTTCAATATTACATTCTGTAGGATAGCAGTGTGTTTTACTTTTCCCCTCACGTTACATGCAGTGTGGTCCAGCTTTGATTCAAAGTTTGAAGAGAGTGCCATCTAGTGGTAGCATTCATTATTTTGCATCTCAGTAGCGGTTTCCCTGTCTGACCAATCCGCGGACGGAATACTCAATCCTCGTTCGCCTGGCCAATCAGCGCTTACGACATTTAAAACAAAGATGGCGCTACTTGCATTGTAAACCAGAAAATCTGTAAACAAATATTTTCCTATTTTGAAATACTGCAGGCGTCAGGTAAGTAGCAGATTTGATGAACACCTACATTGATTTGATTTAGTTTTATTACCGTCTCATTCATCTGTTTTTGCGCTCTACTTAGCTAACTTAACGTTAATTAATCGATGAATGGCATCGGCAGCTAACAGTTACCATTGCCAGCTAACGTTAGCCAGCTAATAACTATAAAGAGTAGTAAAAGTTAGAAAGTTACCGCGAAATAATGGCTTTGTGCAGTAAGTTAGCTTGTAAAGGATTCATTTATTGGAGTGTGTGTGTGTGTGTGTGTGTGTGTGTGTGTGTGTGTGTGTGTTCCTTCCAGGATGAAGGTGGTCAATTTGAAACAAGCCATTCTGCAGGCTTGGAAGGAGAGATGGAGTGACTTTCAGTGGGCCATCAACATCAAGAAAAACTTTCCCAAGGGAGCCACATGGGACTATCTTAACCTGTCAGGTCAGAGAAGAGACAGCATATAATGATTTGACATTACATCAGTATGGTCAGTTACCTTTTTCTCAGTCAGGTTGATGTACATGCTGTGTGTTGTTTGTGTATTGCAGAGGCTCTTATGGAGCAGGCGTTGATCGGCCCCTCTCCTAACCCTCTGATCCTCTCCTACCTCAAATATGCCATAAGTTCCCAGGTGAGAAGAAATGCCTCATGAAAAATGTTGCAATCGTGTTTGTTTGCAGTGTGTCAAACAGTAATTATGTGCATGTGTTATGGAATCTGATGCCATGACTTGCTGCGTGTTAAAGTTGTAAACATCATCCTCTCTCTCTCCCTAGATGGTGTCTTACTCCAGTGTGCTCACAGCCATCAGCAAGGTAATAATAATACGCTTGACAACAGTTATGAATGTCTGCTTTCTACAAAATATAAGCTGGAGAGTTTTTCAATAAATGTGTCTCTTTTCCTGTAGTTTGATGATTTTTCTCGGGAGCTGTGTGTTAAGGCCCTGTTGGAGATAATGGACATGTTCTGCCACCGTCTCAGGTACGTTAATTTATCCAAATCACTTTAGTCCTCCTTTTAATGACTCATTAATTTAATGTACTTTCCACGCTTATAACACCTGCATCCCACATCGAACACTGTATCCAACTGTGAAATCAATTAATATTATCAACCAGGTAGAGCAACCTTGCAGGAATAAAAATCATGCCTAATAACAGAAACACAGAGCCTATTTTAATTGCATAAATATTAATACTATATTTTCATGCCCTAATGTTTAAAACATGTGCTTACCATGCCCTAATAGACACAGAGCATAAATCTTAAATCACAACTCGTAAAACTTTAAATCAGTTCTTGAAATCCATTTTACGAAGCAATTGTTAGAGAATTTTATATAACATTGTTTTTATGTAATGTTTTCTTTTCTCTTTTCCACTTGTTGCTTGTTTTCCACATGTTGTCCTTATGCACTGTAAAGTGCTTTATAAACTTTGTTTTTGAAAAGCTGTTGTACAAATGAAGTTTCATTATTATGACATTGTAGCCTCCTATATGAGCTAACTCTGATCTCTAACCCTGTAGCTGCCATGGGAAGGCGGAGGAGTGCATCGGGCTGTGCCGGGCCCTGCTGGGCGTGGTGGTGTGGCTGCTGCAGGGCTGCGCCTGGTACTGTGAGAGGCTGAGGGAGCTGGGCCCGTCCGCCAGCACAGAGGCCAGTCTGAGGGCCTGCCAGGAGCGGCTGAACACCCTGATGAACAGCACCAAGAACAGAGCACTGGTCCACATCGCCAGGCTGGAGGAGCAAGGTATCAGGGTTTTGTGTGTGTGTGTGTGTGTATACGTGGGATTGTGCACCGCGCATTAGTACTAGAACAATGCATCGGTTTGTTGATATAGCAGGCCAATATTAGCCTTTTTTAAAATATCAGATATCGGCCAGTCAATGTGATAGAGGTTAATCCCTGACCACAGCTGCATAAAAATAGTCTGTAAAACCTGAAAAGAAATTTTCTTTTCTTTACACATTTTATTTATTCATGTAAATGTTCAATTATGTGTTTAGGTCTTAATTTAAGGCAGTAATATATCCCAGAGTTTCCTTGCCATTTAATTGGATGGATCACCCTGCCTCAAAGAGCTGCTAATTTTTAAAGATTTTCATTAGTGAGTTTTATTGTCACATGATGATCTAAATGCTGTTTCAGAGGCTTTTCTAACCTGCCAGGAGTAACATTCTGGGGGAAACACTGAATACTTGGATTTTTTTGGCATAAAAATTGTCAAATTTGAAATATTTTGAATATCGGCTATTGGCAGCTTCAATACAAAAATATCGCTATCGGCCTTAAAAAATCCATATTGGTCAAACCCTACTGTGCATGTTTGTTAAGAGAGTCTTAAACTGTTTTGCTGGTATTCCCCCTGCAGGTTCCTGGAGCAACGTGGAGCAAGCAATGCTGAAAGTGACAGAAAGCGTCGGCAGTGTATCTAATCAGACACTGAGAACTAAACTGGAGGAGAACGTGTCGTTGGTGAAGGGGTGAGGATTCCCACCTCGTATTCCTAATTTTTGATTTCGTCATATTATTGAACTTTTGTATGGAGCTGTTCCACCTGAACTTGCCATTGTATTCATTCAAAGAGCATCAAAAGCCGTGTGCCCAGTGCTAACTCTTCACTCTTCCTTCAGTATCCCCCTGATGCTGTCGGTGCAGTGTGACCCCCCGCTCCACGCCTCCTTCCCATCAGTCCATGCCTTCATCATGCTGGAGGGGACCATGAATTTGACAGGGGAGACACAGCCACTGGTGGAGCAGCTGATGATGATCAAGAGAATGCAGGTGAATATTTGGCTACAGAGAAGTCTAATGTCAAAGCTGCACTAGGCAACTTACGATTACGATACGATGCAACTTCAATCCCCTGGGAACAATTCCATCTCAGGCTGCAGTTCAAGTGCTTCAAAGTTGACAAGTCACTATGTGATTTAAGCTGATAAAACGGCTGGAATTTTACATAAAAATCTTGCCTAGTGCACATTTAACTTGTCTGATACATTTGGTAGATGAAGGAACTAAGACCTTTTCACTTGCTTATTGTAAAATGTTCTGCAGTATCACAGCAGGTTATTGAAACCACCTTTTCGAAGATTGCATTGGAGAAAGTTTTGGTTTTAAATTAGTTTTTCCTCCTTTTTTTTCCCCCACCTGCGAAATATAAGGTGGTAGTCAATAGTTCTTCCATTTTTAATGTTTTTTAAAGCGTCAGTACTTCTGAAATTGTCTGTCCTCCACAGCGTATTCCCGCTCCTCTCTTTGTACTGGAGATCTGGAAGGCCTGCTTCACCGGCCTCATTGAGTCACCAGAGGGCACAGAGGAGCTCAAATGGACGGCCTTCACTTTCCTCAAGGTCGGTCTCTCATGAGCACTGGCCTTCGTAGTTGCTGGTGATCTGCCTCTTAGTGTCTTCCATGCTTGCTTGGCCTGGACTTTTTTACTTTAATTTGATGGTGTACTCAGCGCTGAACTGTTTAGTGGACTCTCAAGCTTACAATTTTATTAGCTTTTTAATTTATATTTGTATTTTTAACATAATTATAGCGGCTATAGGCAGTCCAAAAAGGCCGCGAGGGACTAAACACGGGAGAAAACACTGTGACGCGCACAGTGAAAAGAATTCAGTTCCACTTTTATTCTGATTTATTCAAGATTTATTCTTCCACTTCAAGAAACACGTAAAAATACATCTGATACCAGTTACCGAATCATAAATTGGCGTGCGTGAGTGCGGTCAACAGAAAATATTCACTCCCAGGCTCACCCCCTCTTTTTGTCAATGCCAAAACAGGTGAACAGGTGAAGGCAATCAAATATAATCACTACCATTACCGCCCAAGCCCCAGTGAACACGCCCACCACCTAAAATGACAGTGCAGTGAACAATACAAGACCATAAAACATAGAAAATACAGGAGACTTACATATGTAGCTCCTGCAATAATATTTCCATCGAATAGCCTTGTGCTGTCTCTGTTTTGCCTAGTGAGCCTAGTCTTGCCTTTGTTATAGCTGATTTATAAAGTGTTTGTCCTTGTTCCTTTTAGGTTACTGCACTTTGTAACTTTGGCTACATTAACATGCACACAATAATGTGACTATTATCAATTGTCCAAGTAAGACAATAGTACGATTAAGTGCCAACTCTCCTAATAACCCAGTTTACATGTGATATGTGATTATTGCGAGAATTGTGTTTGTGAGCAATAGGCTGACATACCCGAGTATGATATACATGGGCCCCGCCTTACTTGCATTGTTGTCTTAATCACATTACAATTTTTTGTGTGCATGTAAATGTGGTCATTGTAAGGAGAGGGGGAAAAAAGTGCATTATTATTATTTTTACTATTATTCTTGTCTCTTTCTCCTAGATCCCACAAGTTCTGCTCAGACTAAAGAAGTATCCTCAGGGAGACAAAGGACAGGTAAACCACTTGACTCACAGCAGTATCGTATTTCACACAACAAAACACACCGACGCTTGAAGGGCAATTAATAACGGCAAGCAGACACGGTCTAAAATTGCAACAACAGGTGTATGTTTTGTCCCGTAATGTGATTAACCGTCGTTGTCAATTTTAAACATGGCAAATGCGTTTTCCAGGACTTCATGGAGGATGTGAACATTGCCTTCGAGTACTTACTGAAGCTCACGCCACTGCTGGACAAGGCCGACCAGAGATGCAAGTAAGTGCTGCGAAAAAAACTTGCTATAACCGCCTTTATTACCTGTGATATCTGTGGAGGTAAATGGTTTAAGAGGTCCTGTGACTGTAGGTTCACAGGTTCAACCTCCCCAACCGCCAGTGTGTGTCCATCTACTGTCTTGTCCTGTTAATGTGTCCTAGAGTAAGACACTGACCCCCTACCTACCTGCTCACTGGATAAGAGCGCCAGCTAAACGCCCACACAGCAATAAGACTCCAATAAGCGATTACAACCTGCTAACAACACCGTGAAGTTTATGATGTTTTTTCCTCCCTTTCTTTTCGTAGTTGTGACTGTCTCAGCATGCTGCTGCAGGAGTGTAATAAGCTGGGCCTCCTGTCTGATTCCAACACAACCAACCTCACCTCTAAACGGTACGGGTTCCCCTCCGCTCTGAAGAAATGTCACGCATGACGTGTCAGGAAGAAGACTGAATCAAGCGTATCTTAAGTCCAGCACTAACCCCCTTCATCCTGTCTCTTTCTCTTTTGTATCCTGAACTCTCTTGTTCACCGTGGCCGAATTTCCATTCTTGTCAAATTCACACACTCGTGCACACACACACGCACATACACATACACACTCCATACTCTCTCTCTCTCTCTCCCTCCCTCTCCTGTTGAACGTTTTCTTCAGGGCTGAGGGCAGGGAGTACGCCCCAAGGTTGAAGACCGCAGAAAATGCCAACATCCAGCCGAACCCAGGTCTCATCCTGAGAGCCGAGCCCACTGTCACCAACATCCTCAAGGTAGAGCACCTTGACCTGTATCTACACCATGTGTTCTCTGTGTATTGCAGTGCTGATGTAGAGATGCTCGTGATTAGGGTGCAGAAATTAATAGGGGGGCTTGGAGCAAAAATGTCCTTGAAACTTCATAAAAATACCCAAATTTGTGCAGGTAGGGCAAAAAAAGGGCCTTATAAAATATCTGACCTCAAAAGAAACAAACAAAACGAAATCAATAAAATTAAACTATATGCTGTTCATTCCCTTGGATGATACTGCCACTCAGTCACAGATATAACTTCATCTACAAGGCCATAACTAACTGGAAAGATATATAACTAATTCAATTTTCACAGTAATACGTCTTTTACTGATGAGATACTGATCAATAAAGAACAGACATGATTTGTGGGAAATGATTTTTACGACACCCTGATGAAGTTGGATCACATCCAGGTACAGAAGAGCGAAGCGAAATTTAATCTCACTCTTCCCTTCTTCTCCATTAGACGGTAGATGCGGACCACTCCAAGTCCCCCGAGGGCCTGTTGGGGGTCCTGGGCCACATGTTGTCTGGGAAGAGCCTGGATCTTCTCCTGGCGGCTGCCGCTGCCACTGGGAAACTCAAATCATTTGCTCGGAAGTTCATCAAGTGAGTTACTGAAAATTCATTTGGGATTCCCACCGGCCTTGAAAATGCTTGAAAGTTTGTGGATTTGAAAAAATGTAAAATAAGGCTTTAAGTTATTGAAAATTAATGGATGGCCATAAAAGTACTTCAGTTTTTTTGTTTTGTTATTTTTTAAATATAATACTCAAATGAATCAATATGGCTCACTGATCTCAATCCTAGGATCAACATTTCACATTCTGAGGTAAATCCTGTGATAGATATTTGCGTTGATATAGCAGCAGTTTTAAAATGAATGATTTCACTGACATTTATTAACTTGAGAAGACCATGAGTCAAAAACAGAGTCTGATTTTGACTAGTGTCATGTCTTACCACAAAATATGCCAAGTTTGAATCCTTGAATTTCACCAGACAAGACCTTGAAAGTAATTGAAAAGTCCTTGAGTTTGTAGCGTGTAGAGTCGAAAATATCGAATTTAGAATGACGTAAAGGTATGAAACATGAATATTTTGATCAAGATATCAAATTACACTCGTAGGGGCACCACCTTCATAGACGAAGGAAATTAGACCTTTACTTATACTAATCAGTCATCAGTCTAAAGATCATGAAATCTTTTCAGTTCAGGGATTACTTTACTCTGCAAGTAAGGAAACGCATAACAACTTCTCTGCAATAAATGGGAATATTTATTTAACTATTCAAGCATAACAATATTCAATGAGATAAGCAATATAAGGCACGTATATTGATCACCAGAATGAAGCACTGAAACTATAGAGTAAAAATAGACATGAGATGCAATGAAACAAAATAAGAATGAAAGGGAAATTATAATGAAATGTGGGAATAAGAATTGGCAGCAGTAAATGGAGGTATGTATGGATCAATCAACCAGAGAAACGAGGCGGAAAGCTACGGGGCAACTAAACTATAAAAGCCTAATTTTTCCTAATCTATTTAGGTAATTTGAATCTAAAGTTTTGCATCAACTCTCAGCAGTAAAGACGTGGATAATCAGAGCCTACTTTGTTCAGTTGGGAAGTCCTGCCGGTCGGGTTGTCTGGTCCCGCTGAGCTCGGAGACGGACTGGGCGTGGCCGGTTACCTGGCAACGGCAGACGCTGGTGGGACAGCTGGTCTCTGATGTGTTATCGTCACGAGGCAAGCAGCGCTACCGGCTTTTCACAGCTGTAGACAACAGAAACACGGCGACGTTGCACCAGTGTTGGCTGCTGGTCGGAAGAGTTGAAGTTTCTAGCTCTTCTAACTGTTGTAAAACTAAATGATCTCGTTCCTAAATAGCTTCGAAAATGATCTTCGCTTGGCCAAGCGTTGATAACTTCTTGACTATTAGACCGAGGTTCAAACTTCTTGCGAGCGATTCTTAAGTTCATCTGGAGAAGACGTCTCTAACTCCAGGTTCAAACTCTTAAGTTTCAGCTAAAGTCGAATTGTAGCTAAATTGTTGATGTTGGCTTCAGCAGGTTTCTTGGCGAAGGCAGAATGTTGAACTAACTGAAAAACCAGATAAGAAAGTTTTATAGCTCTTTGAATTTTCAGGCGTGGTTTGCCATGCAAATCACGCTTCGCGCTCTTTTTCTGTTACACCTTGTTTACTAATGAATTTCTTTGTTTGAGAAGATTTCACCCCGAAGTGGGGGGAAAAGGAATGCAAGAGGAATTAAAAATTTTAAATAATACGTCGGTATTTTACATCACCAATTACTGTTGTCAATTGATCGAAATAATAAAAACCTGTGAACTTACATTCAAACTTATATAGCTAGCACATCAATATAAGGACATCAAATAAACCTTCATGGTCAAATCTGTGGCTATAAAGTCTTCACCAAGTTAACTCATATATGTAACTTGTGTTTCTAACTGCGTGATTAATATCAAAAGACAATTTAATAATTTAATACGTTCGAACGCACTGACATTTTATACTGACATTTCATTGCTATAAATGACCACAAGGTGGCAGTGTAGTACCATGGAATCGGGAGAGTGTTTCTGGGTGAATATCTGATACACTTCAATCATTTAACACATCATTGTCTATGCATGTAAATTAGCTATTGATTAAACATCTTCAACATATATATGGGCCTATAGTTAACACATCTAGTATACTTCAAACTACATAATAAATTCATTAGAGACATTTGGAAAATATAGTTGAAAGTAGGTTTTAAAGGAATGTGAAAAGGGGAGAGATTTATGACTGTCCTGTTTCAGAGAGGGGGGTAGTGGTGAAACTCTGGAAAGTGTCAACAGCAGTCTTTGGTTCCTTCGTATTGGCACATTGGTGTGTATTTCTGTCCTCACCCAATGGTGACTGGTCCCTATATTCAGATGTGTGAAAAGTATGGGTGTGTGATTGTATAGTTCATTAGTATTACTGAGTTCCTGAGTCCTTCTCCTCCTGATGGCTGAAAGATAAAGGTCCTTCTTTTGGGGAGACATCTCCTGCCGGCCATTTGGTGTTGATTCAAGAAAGCAACAGAAAGGTTGTGGGCTTTCTCCAAATGTCTCCCTGGTATCAGAATAAGAATCAGAATCAGAATCAGGTTTATTGCCAAGTAAAGTTCACAATACAAGGAATTTGCCTTGGTATGTAGGTGCATACAATAAACATGGAGAAAAATAGAAGTAGAAGTAAATCGCTACAAGTTCGATGTCCAAGTGAGTGTGGGAACCCTGTTGCAAGTTACGCGAGTATTGCAAAGAAAGTTCCGTCTTAGTCATCATATTCACGATTCTTAGAATGGGTTACACACCAACAGTGTTTATTTCAAATGTTGGCAGATATTTTTTGGCCCCGTTAGAAAATGACCTAAGAAGTGTCTTTTTTAAACAAGATGTCTCCTAGCTGTTTCTTCTTTCTCGTTCTTACAGGCTCAATGAGTTTCCCAAGCACATCAGCGGTGAAGGATGTGAGTTCAAATACCAGAGTGATGTGTTCCAATGTGGGGATTTCTTTCCTCGTTGATGTAGGAGTTTTTGAATGAGATGCTAACACTGAGGATTTTTTCTCTGCTCTCCCTCAGCCAAGTCGGCATCGGTACGAGCCCTGCTCTTCGATATTTCCTTCCTCATGCTCTGCCATGTGGTGCAGACGTACGGCTCCGAGGTTAGTGTATGGCAACGCTAGCTTGTCAGGACACAACACATTAATGCTCAAGTGCACAGTATTTTGTATAGTCAGCAGCTTTTATAACAATTCAACCTGCTTTTTTAGTGCAAGGCCACAAGATGTCCAGAGAGGCACATTTTAGGATTTACTTTGCATCGAGCACACAGAAGACCCATCTAGAGCTGACCTAAAATTGTATTTATTTATATAGTTTATTTAATAGGGACAATACAAATGAACATACAACACTAGGCTCTTATTGGTGGGTTCAGCCCAGAGACATATAGAGCCGCTCTCTGTCTCCCCTCTACAGGTGATCCTGTCAGACCCGAGTCCTTCAGGGGAGACGCCCTTCTTTGAGACCTGGCTGCAGACCTGTATGCCAGAGGAGGGCAAGACTCTGAACCCAGACCACCCCTGCTTCAGACCCGAGTCTGGCAAGGTGGAGAGCCTGGTGGCCCTGCTCAACAACTCCTCTGAGATGAAGCTAGTGTGAGTGGCAGGCTAGTCTGGAGTTAAAAGCTCACTGTGACAGGCGAATGTTATGTTAATCAGTAATTGGAGAATAACATGGCAAGCCTTTCTCCAAATTTGATATTTCCCCTGATGTCAACCTGACATTTGTCTGTTGCTTTGTGTGCCAGTTCAATGAAATGGCATGAAATCTGCCTCAGCACCCCGGCGGCCATCTTGGAAGTCCTGAACGCGTGGGAGAACGGCGTGCTTTCTGTGGAGGCAGTACAGGTACGTCCATCCTCCTTAGTCATGCTTTTCCAGGAAAAAGCTCTTGTGAGATTTGGTAACTGCGTAGCTGGAGCTCATATGATCCAGAGGCAGTAGCTCTATCCGCTGCACTGTTCCCTTTCCTTCCCTTTCCTTCCTATTCATTGACTCATCACGCAAGTGAATATGACGTATTCTGTGGAAAATGAGGAGTAGCGATGTGTTTAACAGCTTGCAACAGAGGTGACGTCCCAAAGTTGTGTATATTTAGTTTACTTCTCATTACTTCTCTGTTCCACTCAAGTTTACACATGCAACAGGTTCCCCCGGAAAGATGGCAACTTTAGTCAGAGTTCACTTTTCTTCCTAGTATTCCCCCTCCCCCTCAATCCCCACACCACATCCTTCCTCTTTTCTTTCTACTCAAATTTGTCTGTCTGTCTCTCTCCTCTTTCTCCTTTCTGTCTGAGTGTAGAAGATCACAGACAACATCAAGGGGAAAGTGTGCAGTATGGCCATCTGTGCCGTTGCCTGGCTGGTGGCCCACGTCAGGATGCTGGGGCGGGACGAGAGGGAGAAGCCCCAGACTATGATCCGACAGCTTGTGACCCCGCTGTACGGGGAGAACACACTGCAGTTTTACAACGAACGGTACAAACACCTTAAGCACATACATGTACAACTCCACAAATGTCTTTTTAGCCATCATATGTTTGTGCAAATTGGCCCAGTCCCTTTTATGATGATATTGACATTTATTAGTTATTGTTGTAAAAGTTTCCATGAAACTCACCTATCATGACTCTAGGGCTGCCCCCGACCAAAGATTTTCCTAGTTGACTAGTAGTCGTTAGTTCAAGCCATTAGTCGACTAGTCGTCGCACGTTTATGATATTAATTTAATTATTACAAATTTATTTTTTTTGAAAAAACACGCCCAAGTCGCGGCTACTCACGGTCAGAAACACTGGTGAAATACACTCTGGTTCACGGGAAAAAACACACCCAAGTCGCAGCTACTCGCGGTCAGAAACACTGGTGAAATACACTCTGGTTCACGGAAAAAAACACACCCAAGTCGCGGCTTCTAGCGGGCAGAAACACTGTGGTTCACCAAAAAAAAAACACACAATAGGCGTAGGCTATCAGTCGCTTGCTTTGAGCCCCGCTGCTGCACAGAGCGCTGTTCGCTTGTTTATTAAAAGTTTATTAATATTGAACGTGTCGCGTGTCCAAATTGCACCAAATCCGACACTGCACGTCCTTGGGTCCCCAGCAATACACTCGCCAAGTGTGCAGTAGATCGGACGAACGGTTGTCGAGATATGCGAAGGATACGCACATACATACACACACACATACATACATACATACACACATACACACACACACACACACACACACACACACACACACACACACACACACACACACACACACATACATACAGACAGACAGAGATTCCTTGCTTTGTAGTTTGATGGCATCAAAATCTCACTCCAGCCAGGTACCCAAAGTTGGCAACCCTGGTCTAATAACTTTTTAACGACAAGGCGCAGCTCCCAAATGGAGTTTGAGGTTGTTTTTTGTTTTTGTTTTTTTTCCTGCGACTAACTGACCAATGAAAACTTGGTCGACTAAGACTCTTCTCATCGACTAATGGTTTGGTCGACTATTAGGGGGCAGCCCTACATGACTCCTCACAATCCATATTACAGCTCCTTTCTGACGTTGTACATTGATTGTAGCACATTCCTACAGGTATTAATCATTTAATCCTCTCTAAGGGCTGCATTTTTTAGTTTGTTGCAAATTAACTCACTCTTTTGATGCTCTGTATTGCACTCTTAACTGTATATCATAACAGTTACCAGTTGCATTAACCATTTATTGACTATTCCCTCAGTCTCACAGCCACCTAAGCCCACGATCAGATACAGATTAACCCTTGTTTCAACCCCTCTCTCCTTAACAGTCCATTATTATATGGATTAACCCTCTATGTCCGTTCGCCTCCTCTCTCCAGGGTGGTGATCATGAGTTCCATCCTGGAGCACATGTGTGCCGACGTCTTCCAGCAGACAGGCGCGACCCTGCGGCCCCCGGTGGAAGGCCAGGAGCCAATCCCCTACCGCAACCTGCTGCCGGCCAAGGAGCCCATCCACGAGGCCCTCAGCAAGCAGTTCCAGACAGTGCTGCGCAAAGGCTGGGTGGACAGCCGGGCTCTGCATCTGTTTGAGAGCCTGCTGCACATGGGAGGGGTCTTCTGGTTCACTAACAACTTAGTCAAGGTGGGTGGACCAGGAAGGAGTGGAGATAGGTTGAGGCCCAGGAAGTAGGTAGGCTAATAAACAAGTGGTAGCTTCAGGTCTACCCAGTTTAATTAAATTGTAGTTACACTGCCCGTCAAAAGTTTGGGAACACCCAGCCTTTGAAAATGCTTGCAATAAGTTAACCCAATTAAAGACTAACTAGGTTTAGTTTTAGGGTGAAAAAAACATACATGCAGATGTTCCTCAGAGACGCTCTGCCATGAAAAACCTTCTCTTCAGACCAAAGAGATATATAATATATCCAAAGTATTTTCCCTTATTTCTTCATTGAAAAATAACAGAGAAAATCAAGTAGTACTTTGAAAATTTAGAAAGGACAAGGTGTCCCCAAACTTTTGACGGGCAGTGTATGTGCGGGACCTTTGTTTGAAGAAGACCGTTTCATTTCGTAGCGAAAGTGTTTGTGCATTCCCTTACAGTTGGTGGTGTGTGTGGGAATGCATGAGCACCAAAACCAACATTTGGCTACGTGCACAGGGAATTACGTCCTCAACCCGGATACTCACATAACCCAGTTTTGGGTCAACGCATGTCAACATCATAACACATGTTGAAATAATCCAGTTAAGCTCGTACTCAGATTCAAGATGCGTGTAATATAGATACTGTGGCATGTAAACATCTTACTCCTTTCACTTTTAGTTTTCACAGTCTGCACGGACACGCACAGGGTTATAGGTACATTTTGATGTCAACTATTACTTTTACTATCATCATGCGATCATCATTTCTTTTCCCAGTATTAGAAGGAACTTTTTAAATAGAATTATTTTTTATTACTGTTACGTTCCTATTTATTTTTCTTCATTATCTTTTTTTATTGTCTTCTTCTAACTTTTCCCACTTGCACTATGTTCCTCTATTATGTAAAGCACATTGAACTTAGCTCGTTGGATGAAATGCACTATATGAATAAAGTTTGATTTGATTTGAACCTATTGCTCAGTCAAAGAGGGTAGCTGGGCGTATCTCTTTGCAGCTGGACTGTTAGGGTATCAGAGGTTCATGTAAGCAGCTTACAGTGTGGCCAATAGCCCGGTGACTCCCCACATGTAAACGCAGCGCTGTGTCTTTTCCATCAGGAGCTGCTGAAGGAGACTCGACAGGAGTGGGCCAATCGGGTGGTGGAGCTGCTCTACAGCATCTTCTGCCTGGACACTCAGCAGATCACCCTCACCCTGCTGGGCACCATACTGCCAAACCTGCTCACCGACTCCGCCCACTGGCAGAGCCTGGCAGATCCACCTGGCAAGGCGCTGGCCCAGTAAGAGAGAGTCGTAATGCTTTGATGATGATGATGATAATAATGATGATGATGATGCTGGTGGTGGTTTTTGGTGTGACTCTCGTGTTATGTCGTTATCATGTTAAGTTGTTGTTACGGTGACTCTTCAGGTTGTCAGTATGGTGCGCTCTCAGCTCATACTCCTCTCACCACAAAGGCCAGGCCTCAGCTCGCCAGCGCAAGAGGCAGCGAGAGGATATTGAGGTAACACACACACACACACTCACACACACACATTTTCTTTGGGTATTATTAAGGCTGGGTATTGACACGTTATGATACCAATACTCAATTGATACCCAATAACTAGAAAAACACTACGTTTTTATTGTAAGTAGCCAACATTTTGAAGCTTTCGAATACCTCTTGATACTTAAATTGATACTGATGCGTATCATTTTTCAATACCCAGCCCCAGGAATTGTAGTGTTAACATGTCTCTGGTTGGCCACAGGACTACAGCAGCCTCTTCCCCTTGGATGACACTCAACCCTCTAAACTCATGCGCCTGCTCAGCTCCAACGAGGACGAGCCTGTAGCCCTGTCTAGTCCAGGTCAGTCCACAACCCTGTTTTTTGATATATAGTTAAGTTATGCAGCCTGTGACCTTTCAGTTGTTTGTCAGTTGTTCTGGACTCCATTCAAATTCCAGTAAGTTGTTAAAATGAAATTGGTTTTAAGCTCCTGTTACCAGCAAGTTGGTTCTTGCAAGCACTTTTAGCCAAATTAGAACAGCATAAATAAGCTCAGACAAGCCTTAGAAACTTACCGTTCCCAACATAGAATTATCTTTTGGGATCTCGCTTGCCAGCAGGTTCTAACTTGAGCGCTGCCATGCTTAATCACAGATTTCTGCTGCTAACAATTGAGTGATCAGCAACAGGAGGGATATGAATAATAAGAACAGGGGTATGTTTGTGTGTATAGTGTTTCTTCTTTTTTTAAATCCCCCTGCCCTCACTTAATTTAAATCCTCTTTTCTGGGCATTCAACCTTTTTATCAGCATGGCTCAATAACTTTCACTTTTTTTCTGTTTGAGCAATCAAGGCCATTCTAACTTGCATGGAGAGGAGAAATCCCCAGACAGAGCCAAGATCAGTGTGTTGCATTACTCTGGAAAACATTCATGAGCTTTTGTTCTTTTGCTTGGTGTAATAGGGTGAAATAGAAACTAAGAAAGTTTTGTTTTTGACGCAAAGTCAAGTGAGTTTCACCAATTCATAGAAAAGGCAAAATCTCATTTAGAAACCGGTCATCTTCCATGAGTAATTTTTTGCTGCCCATTCAGGTTTCTATGACAAAAAAAGCTGTTGTCATAACTGTCAAAACCACAGAAGCCACCTTGGTTTTTGTATGGTGGGCCTCCTTAATTATGGATTTGATTTTTACAATTATTTCTGATAATTAAAAAGAAAAGAACACATATTTTTGTTGTAGAGAAGAGTAAGCTTTTGCTTGGATATATATAAAAAAATTGCAGAAAATCACAGTTTTAATTTAAAAACCGCACAAAATTTGTGCTATTAACATTTTATGAATTTGTACATTGGGTAAGCCGCCATCAGAACACTTGAGGGAAAACTGCTTGACTTTATATTGAAACTGAAAATGAAATGACGAAATGAACTGAAATGACGAAGCCAGTGGATTCTACTAACTACTAATTTCTGCTGTGATTCCTTGTAGTGACCCTTCCCCTGTTTCTCAACTCATGTATTCTTCCGCAGGAGATCGATCCATGAGCAGTTCCCTCTCTGCCTCCCAGCTGCACACTGTCAACATGAGGGACCCTCTCAACCGAGTCCTGGGTGAGAAGTTTGCGTTTTCGCTTGCTGGATCGATCCCAGACCTTCTAGTAGAAGGATGGCCTCTCTAATCACTATGCCTCCCTGCTGCCTCCTTCATAAATACATTTGACTTACGTTAAATTCACTTTATGGTGGATTATATGTAATATAATTGTTATTAAGAAATTGTTTTGTATCATCAATGCAAAATATATGGGATATTCTCAGGATGAATGCAACCAGCGGGGGCACTAGTTGTCACTCCATGCCCATCAGACAAATATGTGAAAATAAATGTGAAAAGTTTGAATGTATTTTAATGGAAGTATTCAAGAAGGATAATGGTTATTAGCTAACCTTGTTAAAGAGAAAAACTTTCTCACTAAACAGCCCACATTTTTGACAACCTGTCTACTGTGCTGAAATGGCTGTGAGAAGCCTGCAGAAACAACTGTTTCACAACCGTTATTGCATCATTATCTATCTGGCATGCAGTGAGTCGGCATTATTGGTGGAGCTTCATCCGCCACTTGAAACATTTGACAACTGCTCTGACGGCATGAAACTTAACCTCACTATTGAAAATTGAGTCCTTCACATACTGTACAAAACATTTTTAATGAAATCATCAGTTTGGACAATTTAGACAATTTTTAACAATGAGCATTAGGTAATGTTTCCCACAATGGATATTATGGCCTTTAGATTGAACCCTTTATTTTTAGTCACTACCAAAATATTTCTTTGCTTGGATCATGTGGTCATGTCTCAACTGACCTTTATAATTAGTCACCCAGTCAATCAGTCAAAATTAGAAAAATTAAAATTAGATTATTAGATTAGAACATATACGATTCCTCTAGCCTTGACAATCCAAACTGTCTGTTCCCTTCTCCCCAGCCAACCTGTTCCTCCTCATTTCTTCCATCCTGGGCTCCAAGATGGCGGGGCCGCACACCCAGTTTGTACAGAGTTTCATGGAGGAGTGTGTTGAGTGCCTGGAGCAGGGAAGTCGTGGAAGCATCCTGCAGTTCATGCCCTTCACTATGGTGAGTTATGAGTAGGGAGAGGAAGAGCCCGGGACAGGAGGCGCAGACAGGTGGAGATAAGGAGGGAGGGGGACCTTGCATCATGACATAGCTTTCCTGTTACTCATTACTTACTTAGAAATGGTTTAGCATCACTTCTTGGATGAAATGTTTGTTCTGCTGGCTGCATATTTACAGAGGGTGAGCAGGCCATCTGCTTGAGTGCTTTTATTTGATTGTTTCGGTGAAGATGAATGATAAATGTGAGAGAGAAGGAATTCAAAGGTCATGAGCTGGATTCAAACCGGTTGTTATGTTTACACTTGTGAAGCACTTTGTGACTTTGCTCTGTGAAAGGTGCTTTATAAATTAACTTTACTTACTTACTTATTTACTTACTCACATGGCGTGCACCAGGGTCAGAAATTTACGGGGGCCCTTGAAAATTCAGAAAATGCCTGTGAGGGAACAAAAAATAATTAGGAGTACCCTTTTTGCATTTCACTCTGTTCCTGTTTTTTCATTGCCAAAATTCACTTGTGAATGCGACTGCTGTCCCCAGAGGACAGTAGATGATTTGTGGGAGCTTATGGCCTCTTTATGGGCGAGAAAAATTGAGCAGTTTTTGATCAAGAAACAGCCAAGCACGCAGCCTGAAGCAGTAGAAGAAAATGCCGAACCCTGACAAACTGCTGCGTCGACAACAAAAATATAATGACCAGTGTAATAGGAAGACTGGAGCGGGGAAAATGGCATTATCCTCCATGGCACTTCTGTAAGTCACCAGTTTCCAGCAGTGGGAAAGAAATGAAAACAAATCATAGTGGTACAAATTGAGTATTTATTAGGCAATATTCAGTGCAAATGTATTATTTCATACTTCAATAAAATTGTCCCCAAAAGGACCGAAATGCCCTTAAAAATCATATCAAGGATGCAAAAAATGGCCTTTGGAAAAAAAACATAAAAAGATTTCTTACCCTGGTATGAACTGTAGTCTCCTAATCAGCATGATGCCCATTCAAATGTTTCTTAAAACACACTACAGCTCGCAACGTGTGTGTCCACCTGTGTATCTCTGCATCCAGGTGTCGGAGCTGGTGAAGCTGCCTGCTCTGGCCAAGCCTAGAGTGGTGCTGGCCATCACCGACCTGACGCTGCCGCTGGGGAGGAGAGTCGCCGCCAAAGCCATCTCCGCCTTGTAGACAGAAGCTAAGCTCAGCTCAGTACCACATCAGCGCCGGGAAAAAACACACACCTGTTTGTATTGTATCAACTTTGTCAGCGAACATTCGATCGTCCATTTGAAGGCATTCTCTCTTTAACTTTGGAAAAAAAAAAGTTTATAACCATTATGTCCCTGATAAACACTGTATTGCTGATATGTTCTTTTTTAACGTTGTTTTGACAATTGTACATACTTTTTTAAAATAATAAACCCATTACGAGGATCATGTGAATTTTGCGCCCGTCAGTTAATTCTTCATGTTGGTGACATCATCAGCATCACCAATATTTGCCGTTTCACACCGGATGCCGAGCCACCGGGCGTGCTTCTTCTCAGTAATTGCGTGATAAAAGATCATGTTATTGTTGTGTAACGCTCGAATGTAAAAATAACGTGAGATCAGACCGCCATGACTATAATCCAACACTGTCATCTGATTGGTCACATGTTGGCGATGCTACCACATGATGCTCCCAGGGACTTTAGTGCATCTTCCATATGACACATGCTGAAATCACCAGTCAGCCACCGCTTGCAACACTTCCTCAAGGAAATGTGTCTGGGCAGAAACGATGACGGAAGAGCCTTTACTTCACTTTTGGTTGCACTTCTTCATCACAAGATGAGCATCACAGGAATTGTAGGAATAATCACAGTTACTAGGCAGTGCATTGACGTCACTAGTTGGTACATTACACTCACTTTCTAATTAGTTGTGTGCTCTTCTAATGATTCAATTGTGTCTATGGATTATATTTGTCTATTGAAGAAATACAAGCATTACTGCAGGAAAAGCAACCAATAGCTGATGCTGTTTTCTGTCAAAATGCATGTTCTTCATGGGCAAAAAATTGAACAATTCCTTTCCTTGTGAGGAAAACATTTTTATTGAAAGATTGATCATTAAGTACAAAGTTGCACAGTGACAATTAAAAAAATACTTTGCTTCCTTTATTATCAAATTCTATAGAATGGGAACAGCTAGTTGTATCAGTGGAATTAGTCCTTTAGATCAGATCCCCCTTCACATTTCCCCTAAAACATAACAAGCGTTAATTGTTTATAAAACTTACAAATTCCTCAAAAGGCTAAGGCAGTAAAGGGACACTGAAAATAAAGGCTTAAACTTTACTGTGCTGTACACTAAATAGAGTTATGTTGGGAAATGTCAGTGGTTGGGTTTTGAAAACACCCACTGCACACCTGACCCTTCACAGGGTTTCTTACATGTTTTTTCCTAACTAGGTCTTTGTGGGAGTTTTTCTGGTCTGAGACTGGAGGGTGTTATTTTCATTTACTGTTTCATAATGTGGGCGTTGTGAAGCCCCTTGAGACTGTAACTGTGACAAAGGGCTAAACAAAACTTGACTTGAAAGAAGAAGGCAACATGTCAAACAGAAGAAGAAGTGGCCTCAACTGTCTACAAACACCGAGCCGAGGGATGTTAAGCCTCGTTATCAAAATTAAATTCCCTAATAATAAATAAATATATAGTTATAAATAGATTAAAATAATAAATAATCTTTTATTAAATCAATAAATAGATGCCATGATAAAAATGGCAAGATAAGGTACGTTTTGGGCATGAGCCAAAATCAATGTGGATGTGCCAGCTGTCGGTCAGCTCTGCTCTCCCTCCTGGACGAGGCTCCGCAGGCAGCGGGCCATGTCCTGCACGAACGACTGCAGCTGCACCAGGGTGAGGTGGGTGGCCACCTGCACTTGAAATTCCCCCTGGAGCCGCAAGGCCAAGGTGGAGGCGGTGGGCTGCACCCCCGGCTCCGCTTGGACCTTTCTCAGCATCTGCAAGACACACAAAAACCACATCGTCAAGGTGTGACAGCCACGAGACTCTGAGTCAAGAGAATGTAACTATGCATCACAGAGAGCGGGCGTCTCCACCCAGACAGCCAGCAGTGATTCAGGAGTCTTCTGCTACCTTGTGGATCTGAATGAGAAGGTCTCTGATGTCGGCCAGTAGTTCGGTCACACAGTCTTTGTTGTCCAGCTGAGGTAAGACAGACTTCAGTAAGTCCTGGTGCAGCTGAAGGCCCTCAGACATCCGTCTCAAACTGGTCTCCTAACAGGACAGAGCGCCAGCAGAGTGAGAACAAACACAAGTCATGTAGCCTTTCTTTTTCTTGGATGTAGTTCAGAGGATTGTTTCAACCGGTGGATGATGCTTACCAAAGTAAAGCTCTCTGATATGGCTTTGACTACAGGAGCAGAGGGGAAGCGAATGGTATCTTCCATAGTCTTCAGATTTGCATTTTCTGTTGAGTTCAGTTGCAACGTCTGTTTTAGAGACAAGAAAGATGTTAAGGATAGATTGCAGTTACAACAGGAAACACAGGAGCAGCTGGGTTCACTGTGCACTGCGGTGCCAAAAAGAGAAATTCCATTACAAGCCAAAAATGTGTTTATTCAACACATACTGCTATGTGCTTTAGGCTTATTATTTATTACTTTTTTGACATTTATTTGAAAAGTTTTAGCAGTCTAATATAGCAACTAATACTGCAAAGCCTGAGTTTCCTGTTTTCATAGTTGTACCAGTTGCAACTCAGGTGAATACTGCTACTACTACTACTATACTAGCCTATTACTATTACTACTACTACTAATAATAATAATAATAATAATAACAATATTAGCAATAATAATGACTATAGAGAACTTTTCAAAGTGATTTCCATAGTGTTTTATAGCCAATAAATCAATAATAAATAAAAGATGTCAGATATTCATTCACAAATCAGGGTTTCAAACGCCTAAAAGAGGCACCGAGGAGCCTGTCAGCTGGCTGAAGTCCATGTATGGGCCCAGGCTGAGCGGAGATCTACGCAGATTCATCATACGCAGTCAGAAAATAGAAAGCCCTACGGCACTGCCTGCGCTATATTTATAATACATGAAAACAGAACGCCTCTCACCTCGGTATGAATGCAGGACTTGTGCGTCTCGGATATGGAGAGCAGGACCTTTTGTATTAAACTGAGGCTCCTCAGTAAAACCTCCTGGAACGCCGGATCCGCAACAAGTGTCCGGTTCGCACCGGGAAGCTCCGGCAGAGGTGCGCTGCGCACCACAGAGGCCATGTAGCCGTGAATGGCGATAACTGCAAGAGGAGAAAAATCAGTGTCACCACCGAGGCATCAGCACGACCTCCTTCTGCATCCGACACAAGGCTCGGTGGTTTGCAGAGCTGGAAAGCAGCCAGCAGGGAACAAAGCGGCTTGTCTCCTCCGCAGCCTGCCAGCCGCGCCGCCTGCCCGCCCGGCTGCGCTGGGCTTGTCTCCCCTCGGGCTAAAATAGCTGCATGAAGTTGACAATATTCCCAGTAACACGAAGCCCGTGCCAGAAGTAGCTACTCTAGTTAAATATAGCAAAATTAATTGATTCAGAGTCAGATTTGATGCACCCGATTCTGTTCTGAGACACAAAGTGATATATAAACTTACAGCAAACAGACAATCCATCTTGAAACAGGTCCAGAGCCTTTAACATCAATTTTGTAGCAATACTAATTTATTAATGTTGATTAATAGCCTACACATTCAGCCTGTGATAGCCTACACTCTTTAAATGTTCCACCTTCACATTTCCTATGCATTTACCCACAGAGTGTTGACATGGTGCTTATTGTGAGTTTCAGTCCAAAGGAAAAGCTCTATAGCTAATGATGTATTAAAGATTTGCCTCAACAAGCTTGTAGGCTCTCTCTGTTTCTCATCAGCAAGTGAGCAGACAGCTGCTTCCACACACACACAAACACACACATGCACATGTAAGCATTACCTCATTACTCACCAATCAGGATGTTCATTGCAGCAAGCCTTTCTTTGGGGAATGTCTTTAAGTATTGACCTCTAGTGAACACTATCCATGATTTACACAGGACACTTATAGGCATATATATACCAAGTCCGTGGAGATATTTTGGGATTTCCCATCACTCTGTATTTCATTAGAAGTCTCACAATGAGCATGAGCTACAAAGAAATTTACACAATTAACTTCATGGGAGGGCCATTTACACAAAACTAGCCTAAAGTAAGATATAGAGAGGCACAGGGGAAACAGGCATTTAATCTGAGGGAAACCTGAAATGGAAATTTAAAGTGCTTCAATGTTTTAATCACAATTTTACTACAAATCAATATTTTTTTTACATTTTTTGGAGTCTTACCTTACCTGAGTTGTCATTATCGTGCCGAGTCTGTGATCATCCCTCTGAATATTTTTGGGCCATCTTGAGCCTCATGAAGATTTGTCATCATGAAAAGTGGTTTGTGGGTTCCGCCTGACCTTTAAAATACACACTGGAAATTGTGACGTGTTTACGTACACATTACGGAAACAAATATTTGTGGTGTGTGATGAAAAATTTGCTGAGATGCTGTCATCAATTTCAGACCATCAGAGGGAACAAGAAATTGTATAACAACCAAACTCATGTACATGACAATTAAAGTTCACAGCCGCAGTTCTTGAACAGACACCAGTCAGCGGACACAGCAAAACTCAAGTAAATCTGATTATGGTTGATTGCTGATCAGTTAGATCTAGTTAGGCTCATTCTCTGTGAAGTCCTTTGAGACACGCATGCGATAAAGGGCTGTATAAATAAACAAACTTGGCTTGACTTGAAATTTAATGTGGATTTTAACCAGTTATGGCAATACAAGAGTGATCTAGGTTTCATCTTTCCAAGGGTCTTTGAACTTTGAACTTACAGGTGCCGGCTGATTCAGGACCAGTAAGCTCACCAGACCAAAGCCTTGTAAAGTCATATCGAGTAGTGAAGAGAGAAAATAGTCAGGCTTAACTCATACAAGAGTGCCATCTTGTGGCATCATTTATTTTACAAGCTAAATGTTCTCAACTGTATGGATATGCATTGCAAAAATCTTGACTCTATTGCATTTTTACTCTAATGTAATAAACAGTTGTAAAGCACTTTTTAGAATAGAGTTACAAAGTGAAAGAAATAAAAGTCACAAACACAAACAATACAATGCCAGGCATGAATTAAAAACAAGGGTACAGAAGAATGAAACGAGAATACAATGAGAAAAAATACGTAAAAAGAACAAAAATGTTTTGTAAAAATGTTTTAAAGATGTTTTTTGATACAGTGACTATCCAAAAGCTCTTGAAGTGGAACTACCAGAAAGGGACTTAGGACATTTTTTTCATTTTGCTTTGCCAAAATGCCTCTGCCTATATTGCTTCCATACCACCTCCATTTGTCCAATTAAATCCTAACTGAAAATCCGTCAATTCCACACATATGCAAATGCAGTGACAGTTAAGTAACCACCACATAAGCGACTGGCCAGTGTAGCAGATCAGTTTGCTTCATGCTCTGACACGAGGCCCCTTGATCATTCAGTGAAGGTATGTTACATCTGGCCATGCTTGGTAGGCTGTGAAGTGAAGCCATCAAATCTGATCCCTGAAATCCACACTGGTCTGATCTCCAATCAAACCTGCACATGAAAGGAGGTCATTATTCACTGCTGAGGCCTCGCTCTATGGCCTGTCAATGACCCAGCTGGAAACACTATTTGGCTGTATGGAGGAACAATGTCCTAGCCCGCTTTGAATATAAAGGGAAAGGTAGCAGGTCCATGTTGAGTACAAGGAGAGCGTACACAAAGAATAACGGACAGGGGTTTTACACTCTGCTGTCACCTCTTCTTACAGCAATATTCCACTTAGAAAAAAAAGGTCCGGAGTGCTCGGAAGTTCAAACAGGTGTGATGAAGGTACTCTTTGGTAGGGAACACAAAAGTTCAAAAAAGAAGAAAGGTCCAAGGCACTCTTCTGGCAAAAAGTTTAAAAGCCTTTATTCAGATGGCTATTTCATGGTGAAATTCTTAAAAACACAGACAAAGCTTGTGCATGTTAAAATAGAACTGGGTTACAACCCACGCGTAGCGGCACAAACAGCCTTCTTCACAACTGTCACCCCCAGCACCGCGCCGCACAGCCCATTAGGTAATGAAACGCAAAGCAAGGCTGAGGCGTAAGGTTCAGGCAGAGGAAAAACGTATATATCTCTTTAACAATATGACAAAACAATGTTTTAAAAAACAATAGCCAGAGTTAGACTCAGTGTTTACTTAAAAAGCTGCTGGGTTGTGTTGAGTGGCAACTTAAAGCAATATTCCACTTAGTTTTATCATGGGGGTTATTCGGCACTTTATCGCCATGAAAACCAGAATATAAACTACCCACCAAGATCGGATGCAGCTGGACGAGTTTGTAACGTTCTGAGTTTTACCTCCTATTCATTTGAATGAGGCCACGAAAATAGCCTGAAAACTGACATTTAACACTTTTGTGAACAGGTTCAACAACAGATCCAGCTTTTCATACAACAAAACAGTCCTGGGTCCATCGTCATTTTGCATTTCTATTGTTGGTTTACACTAAAGTTTGTATTGAAAGATAAAAATAGTGAGTGATATTCCTCCACTGATGAGAAGAAAAATAGTCTGTCTATCGATAAAAATCACAGTAGCGGGATCTGTTGTGACTGTCTCTCTGCTGGGTCAGATGTGTTCTGTGTTTTAACTCACTGTTTTATTGTTTTTGTAATGTATTTAACTGTTTTGTTTTGTTTTATTGTCTTTTATAATGTTTAATTGCTCTGTTACTACTTCTTCTTTGCTGATGTCTTGGCCAGGTCTCCCTCGTAAAAAAGAGATTCTGAATCTCAAATGGACTTCCTGGTAAAATAAAGGTGGAATAAAACGAATAAAAAAAACCTCTTTCTTTCCTTAGTGACGTACAGGCGCTGGGTTCAGATGGCCCATAGACGCCCATATAGAATGACCAACTGTGGGATAGTTTTTCCTTGTAAGTCAGAAGTAGGGCCCCTGTTTTCAAGGTTTAGTCTGGACCCTGGGAATACTTACAGCTGTCCTGATGATAACATTATTATTACTAAGAGTGTGGATGGCATTAGCAGATGTTTCCTGCTCCTGAAAGCATCCGGCACGCCATAAAATGTTGCATTCACCCTCCTAGATGATGCTTTTAATGCTCTTAGCTTAATCACTGGCTACTATCGTTTCTCTACTAAGAGCATTTAGCCTAAAGAGACTGGCACTGGTTCAGCTTGATATACATGCAAGCTCTCGATCCTGTAAATAGAAACATTTGCCCTCCGGTGTTGAAATGCCATATGTGTTCCTCCATGGCAAAGAATGTATCCTGGTTAATTATTTCTGCCAGTAAAATATATGTCAGGAACTGTGTGCTTAAGATCTTTTTTTTAAAAAACCAAACTGTAATGACTAACTGTGATTTGTCTCATCCCGTTATATGGCTTAACAACCGGTGAGAGTGCTGAGCTGTCCTGTCTTATGAGACATGACCGAACAAAGGAGTTGCAAAAACTATATTTTTTCTTGGAAAGTTAGTAAGGAAGGATCCATGTAAGTGCTGCGCTCCTTATGACGGTTCAGTTCAGCGCTCTGGGGAAGTGAGTGTGGAGAGAAATGGATGTTACTCTGAAAATGACTGCACAGCAAACAGGAAGATGACGTCAACTCTGCTTCCATAAGAAATGTGACTCAGACTCAAGTATTTGACAACTGACCTTGTCAAGTCAGTTTCACCCACCAATACACCTGCTGTGTGTTTAACTCATGGTGACTATTCAGATGGATTGAGAAATGTAATGTAAACACATGTAAGCTGCTGGGTTGCCCTTACAGATAAGCTACACACACAAAAAATGAGAGTATATCCAGACTGAGAACACTGGCCTACATTCAATTTGTGTCATAGTTGTAGGTCACATCTCTGAATGTAGCATAAAACATCAAAAGAAACGCATTTGTTAACTTGAAAAGACAGGGGGAGCTGTGGTACGGCACTTTGAAGCGGTCTTGTTTCCTTTAATCGTCCGTCTTCTGTCTCCACATCACCCCATAGAGGAAACCGAGGAAGGAGGAGGCCACCTGGGACTGTTGACACTCACCCAAGGGATGTCCTTGTCACCGTCCTCAGACGCCTGCAGGGTCTTCGGTGTCACTTACCTTTGGGCCGGAAGAGGAAATCCACGGGTGCCACACGGGGCCCTCGCCGAGACACCCCATGTGATCTAGGAGCCTGGAAACATTTTCACCTGCAACCCAACGCCAAACGGGGCTGCGCTCTGCGGGATTGGATGCGTTACCCTATCCCCCACTTTGTGTCCCATTACCCAGCAGTTGTAATGCTCACACCAGTGTAACGTGTCTAGGGTAGCAGGCGGGGCAAGTTGAGCTGGCCTGAAATTTAAATTAACCCCAGCGACAGTTATGTGTGCCGGGGAACAGAGGTGTTACATTACCAGAATACCCTCACTCCCCAGCCTGCATGCACACACACCTGTCGTACATACAGGTGCACAAAAGAGTACACACACTCGCACACAATAGCTGAAAAAAATACACACACACACACACACACTGTACGGAACTAGTTTTATCTTTATCTACTCCAGCAGTGAGCCTCCCGCCAGAGTGGCTGGTCTCAATGCCCCCATATGAGTGTTTTATCAGGGGAAAGAGGGAAGAGGGAGTGTGTGTGTGTGTGTGTGTGTGTGTGTGTGTGTGTGTGTGTGTGGGGCAGGAAATGTCAGAGAGAGAAGCTTAGCATCTATTTTTCAGTGCTGTTGAACCTCCTGCTCGTCACGGGAGGCTGTACCTAGACTTCCTTGAGATTAACTCTGTCAAGATCAATAATGTTACCCTGTAAAGTAAACTCAGCCAAGAAGACGGTGAAGAAGAACCTGGCTGCAAAATGTAAACAGTTACACATACCCAAAAAGTAGCCGTCCGGTTAAAAAACAACTGCCCTTGAACTTGTACTTTTAGTTAGAGAACGGAACAAGCAATAACGGGCTTAATGGTGTTTTCTAAAAGAGTGAGGTGTTGCCTTTGGGAAAGAGGCGGTGTGAGGAGGAGGAGGAGGAGGATGTGACAACGGCAGCCATCGCGCGTCCTCTGGACCCGTCACTTCACTGGGCAGCTCAAGGGCATTTGGAGAGTGCTTTACCCCGAGCGAGGTCTCGCCAGGCAGCAGAGAGGGGGGCAGCTGATCCCCTGTGGCGCTCTCTCTCTCTCTCTCTCTCTCTCTCTCTCTCTCTCTCTCAGTTTCTCCTGAAGAACTGGGTCGCACAAGTCGATGGATGCGTTCCCAGACTTTCTGCTCAAGTGTTTTTATGGCTGTCATAAATACTTTATTGCTTGTGCTCTGCTCTAGAGGCATTTGTGTGTTTGACACAGGGATACCCTTGTTGACAAACCATGTTCCAGGTCTTAAACATCAAATTTCATTATTCAACACAGTGGAAGGTTAATCTTACCTGGCTATGTGGAAAGGACAAACGCACATCTTAGATCATCTTCTTTTAGCCAGAATATACAGTTTGTCATTAATTTAGTGATATCATCCATTTATTTTCTTAATTTATTTTTGATTTACAGTAAATGATCTCCCCACTCAACTACATTACTCTTTTTGTGCTCTCAGTTCATATTGATGATTACATCAGCCAGGACACTGAGATGCATTTCTCTCTTTGGCAGGGTCCGGTGAATTAGGAGATCCATATCCACGACGGCTCTTCTAAATGGACCAGCAGGTCATGGCCCCAGAAATGCTATTTGGGAAGCCCATGGGAATTACCTCATCAGACAGCGTGGCTCCCGGCAGCACCCTGGGCACTTAGAGACATGACAGAGTGGGAAAAAACGGCACAGAGGCCGAGGGTCTGTCTAGATAACCAAGTATGACCGTGAAGGACTCTTCTGTTTTCCCCCCGATCACTGTGGGTGAAGAGGTGAGGATGATAAGGTGAGTATTTGCTGAAGTGCTTTTCCTACCAGAATATGAAAAATGCTGCGCCTATTCTGATTATTAGTCTTTCTCTTTCTCTCTCTCCATCTCTTTAGTTCATGACAGGTGATCTGTGGGAACGTGGCAAGAGCTAATCCGCCGCTAATACTCTGCTTATCACATCAACAGTTTCTGACAATGGGACGATATTGTATGCGAGACTATTGGGCTGTGGCCAAAGATTAGAATGACAACATTAGCATATTATGCTGAGGCGTAATTCCAGAGGTGCAGCGTGTTTCTGGTTTCAGGTAGACAGCAAATGTCATGCCGACTGTGTGAAGTTTGCTGCTATCAGGTAGACTAACAGGGCTCCGTCACATCGTCCTTCACCCCTGGGTGACAATGACTCATGGTGTTTCCCTCTTCCCTCACAGCATTTGATAAATAGACTACAACTCCCTGTGGACTGACCCGGACAAACACTTAACGCACCAGGAAACGGGTAAATTATAGGAAAGCATTTCTGTTCTCATGGGGTTGTTTATGTACAGTATGAACATAAACATTGTGCTCTGCTGTATGGACCACTCAGGAATCCCACTGGCTATAGCCTGAAGTGCTGAGATCAATCAGCTGTCCGCAACTGAACTAGGAGGGGTTTCCTGTCAAATACTCTGGAGGTCTGCAGTTCTCATCAGTATGGAGCTCCAGCACAGTAGCTACTATCAAAAACATCTGAGAATAATTGAGGAGTCCTTCATCATACAGTGATCTGATGCATCAGCACACTGAACTGAATACTTATTTTCTAAAAGGGTTCATTCAAATTCCGACCCCATCCAAATACTGTATGCACTTTCATCTTTGGTGAGGTGGTTGGATTGCTTCGGTCGGAGCAGGCGGTGTCCCTGCCCGTTCTAATGCTGCATCTTTGAACCAGCAGTAATAAGAGAGAGAAACCCATAAACGACCATTTTAATGGAAAAGAACATCATTTTACTGGTAATATACTGGTGAATACCTTAAGGATGATTTTAATGGAAAACAGTTGTACATGAAGGGTCTGGACTGAAGTAACACAGTTGCTAATAGTAGTGTTGCCTTTTCCTGCTGTTTATATTGCTGTTTGACGTGGCCCCCTGAACGGCCTGTGTGTTAGAGAGGTGCATCAAGGTGCATGCACCACTGGATAAATCCCATTTAAATCCCATATTTGGAGTTCGCCAAAAACATGCCGCTGCTTTTACTGCCCTAGTGCGCAGACTAGGCCATCCACTCAGCCAACACAAACTCCTAATGGGCCACTGATGGATGAATTATTCATCTGGGCTAGGTTGCATTGGCCTGGTTTTCTTGTGCAGGCACATGTCTTGTTGCCCACCTTGGCTCCCTGACAACAACCAGGCACAAACGTCTGATGATGACCATATAGGTGCAGGCTGTAGCTTCATCCTGGAGTGTGTTTGCTGTAGCTTCATCCACTTCAAGTCCCATGTATAGTTCCATCAGCCTTATACCACAGTACTAATCGTGGAAGACTCCTCCGACTTGCCCTGTCTGCTGGGCAACGACTTGAGATACTCCAGATGTCTGCGGGCGTCCTCCTGATTAGCTCTAACATAGTAGACTAGGTAGGAGATGACCATGGTGAACCAGCCAAACATTGTGACCAGCATGGCCACATCTGTAGTCTTCTTCATCACCGCACACAGGTCTGTCTCTGGTGCCAGCAGGAATGCCCGTCCTTCAACGCCTGTGTCTGGGGGATCTGAAGTCTGGCACACGATACCCGTCAGCGATGCGGGCTCCAGGTCCACACGGGGCATGGCCATCTGCAAGTTGCAGTCACAGTGCCATTGATTGTTCGTCAGGTTGGCGCGAGCTCGTAGGCCCTCGAAGGCCTCAGGGTTAAAGTTTACTAGCTTGTTGGAAGAGAGGTCTAGGAACTGCAGTGAAGAGCCCAGGCCTCTGAAAGCCCCTGGTTCCAGCAGGCTTAACTCATTGTGTGACAGGTCCAGTTCGACCAGGAGGGGCAGGCCAGCGAAGGCATTACTTGGGACTGTAGTGAAGAGGTTGAAGTCCAGGTAGATGCGTTGTGTGTCATTGGGGAGGTCCTGGGGGATCTCTGTGAGCTGCAGGTTGCTGCAGCGCACCGTCTTGCCTCCGCCCTCGCTCTCAGAGCAGTAGCAACTCTTGGAGCAGCTGGTGGCAGCATGGTGGAAGCAGAAGGTCATCAGCACCAGGCTGTGCAGCAGCAAACACATGACCACCGAGTGGCGCAGTAGCCAGTCTGCCAGCAGGGGCATCGTGGGGTACGGGCATGCTCCAGGAGGGACCACCTGGGCGAAAGGGGCGAAGCCCACGTCAACCTCCCCAGTAGCTGTCGAGCCTATGAAATTAAAAAAAACAACAACAGGAAGTCAGCTGGGTGGTGGGTGGAACACAGCCTATTGGGAAAGCGATTAGTGCAAATTGTGCTGTCAAATAACAGTACTTCTACCCCATGCAAAACATGGGTGATTGACAGGGCATGTCCTTGAGAAGCCACAGTGTGTTATTTAATACACAAATGGAGGGTAACTTGTCTAATTGCAGTGAGGAGGCAGAGAGAATGGTGCACTCTCATTTCAGTATGGTTGGACAGAAACAACTGGATTTCTGTTGTATGTCTAGGAAAGTCTAAGGATCAAAAAGTCCCTTCATACCAGCAGAATAAACAAGCTAAGAAAATGCTTTGGTGTCACTGTGCCTCTTTTATAATTGACATCCCTGCAGTGCAGGGCTATTTCAGTACACAGTGAATGGCATTAACATAATCCTGTAACACCAAGAGGAACAAAATGTTCCTAACAAAACATATCTGACTTTAAAACCCAACTATATTATTCATAGTGTAGTGTAGCCTGTTCCAGATTCGTTCAATACCTGGTGGCTGCCACTCTCAGACAACAGAGGGAACCATTATTGTGTAAAAGTGACCAATTTAACTTTTTTAACTTAGGGAACTATATAGTGACACTGTGAGTGTCTTGTAGTTGTGAAACACAACCCATGCAGTCAGTAGTCCATAAAGTGCTTCACCAAAAAGACTTAGGTCATTTGGTCAAAAGTGCAAGTAACACTGAGGTAACAGCTTGTCTGTGTCCTGTAAATTACACTTTTTATTTTGTATGTAAGCCTTTAAAAATAGCAGGCCTTCCCACCCCGACACACTTCATTAATAGCTGATCAGGGCTACCTCCTATCCCATTACTAATCCTCTTAGGAAAAACTCCTTAAGTCAGTGTAGCATCAATGTTGGCCACCCAATCCTTTTGTAGGGGTAAATGCTAATGCTATAAACAGCACCAAGGCCAAAACAGACAGTGTGATGGCCCGTCTTTTCTGAGACAAAAGGAACCATGGAGCCCAACCTAACTTCTTCATTTCTTCAAAATGGCTGGAGACTGGGCAAGATCCACTTACCAAGATTAAAAAATGAAATCGATCTCCAAGTACCTCTTAGTATCACATGACGTTGGGGGGTGGAGGACAGAGTGTAGTGGTGATGATGGTGGTGGTGGTGTGTGTATGTATGTGTGTGTGTGTGTGTGGGGGGGGGGGGGGGGGGGGGGGGGTGATTTGTCTACGGGACACAGCTAATAAGACTCATTGTGCTACGGCAGTTTAAGAGATGCCTGCCAAACAACCCCCATAATGAGCCATTGGGGGAGATGGAGGCTGATCCACAAGAGCAAAGCACAGATCAAAAGCCCAGACTGCCTCCCTCAGACATGAGATGTTTATCCATGCTTCTTCATCAAGGCCAGACAAAACAACTTCCAGAGTATTTCAGGCTGCACTTATTGTCAACAGGGCGTATGAGAGAGTAGAATAGCGTGACAGATACAGCCAAACACCCAGGGAAATAAAAATGCTCGCTAAATTGAATGGGTAATGTTATGCTCCTGTAAAGGCAGTACTTTTCCCATCACACAGCATGCCAGCCTGACATTTTGCCGAGAGATAATGGGGGAGGAGGAGCAGGAGGTTGGTGGCGGAGGAGGAGAAGGCGTATGTAGGCAAGGAGGGAAATTGGACACACGAGCGCAGTGTTGTGAGAGAAAGAACGATATCGAGAGGATCTGGGGAGAGAGGTAACATTACAGCGACAACGCAGATACTGTGCAAGGAACATTCAGGGACACTAATGAGGTATCGAGGAAAGGGGCAAATGTTGGTAAGTCACAGGGTGATGAGATGAAAGTATGAATAAGGGTGGAGGAGGGAGAGAGGTGTGGCCTGCTGACGGAGAGACGAGGAAGGATGCAAACTCATGTGGGATAACCCGTGTAATTCCCATTCACATTTAGGGAAACTCTCTGTCGTTTCTGTATGCTTAATAATTCCACACAAGATATACTTCTCAAAGACAAACAAAGATTAATTCTGCTGGCAGTCTGCCCTCACAACAAATACAGCCGTCCTCACAGCCATTTCTATCCAGTAAATCAGTTGGCCTCTAAATCAGGTGAGGTCCCCTCTGTCAGCGCTCATAAAGCCATTGCCTACTTCCGTGATAAATAAACCCCCAGCTTTTAATTTACACCATAAATACTGCGCTCACGCACCTAAAGGTCAGTTTCTCAGTTCATAAATTCTCAGCTGTCAGTGCTGTAGTGTTAAGTCTCTGGCTCCAATTGCATGAAGAGCAATAATTTAGACTTCCACCCAAACACCATCAGCAGCAATGAAATGAATGGAAATGTATGGTGTTAATATGTTTTGATGCAGTGTCGCTCATGTATGAATATGAGGCTTCATGGCTTATTTTACTGCATCACAACTGTAAGCGTTGTGGTCAGCACTAAGCTTTCAATTGGCTTAGTCCAGTGATTCTCAACCTTTTTCATATCACCGACCCCTAATTTAGTCCACATTAGATGAGATTCTCTTGGACCCAAATCTGAGAATATTTTTATTGTTAGATATGATTTTGTCCAGAATTCCATGACTGTCTGTATTGTAGGTAGAGAGATAACAGTTAAACTATGATCAAAATAATCATTCTTCTACATTCTCTAATCGTGTTATGAAATAATGCTGAAGTTTAGCATTTCATCAATTTGCTGGGGACCCCCTGGAACCCCCTCAAAGACCCCTGGTGGTCCCCGGACCCCATGTTGAGAACCAGTGTTTTGTAGTTGTCAATGGGGGTGAAGATGACAGATAGGGGGGCAGAAAAAGAAAAAAAAAAAAACAGAAAATAAAGCATCTTTAACATCTTTAGTCTGAAATTCAGGCTTTTAATGCAACTGTAACCCTATTTCAGTGCTCTTAGCTCCGTCCACAACCCATCCCTTTCTACTGTCAATGCCAATCTTAATTACTAGAGATGCTGTCTTTGTTCCTAAGAGCCCAACATTGTAGTTGGCAGATTTCCTTTAGTCCCTGAAGACCCCACTGCATTAATCCTGTCCAATTCACTGCTGGCTGTGGATGAAAGCAATAAGGAAGGACAAACTATTTAATTATGGCAGTCAGATCTTTTGGTAGAGTTGTGGCATTTACTGTATTATGTTAGGGATTATAAATTGCTTGAATTTATCTACAGTCATTTTAATCATCAGTGTAATTAAGTCTTCAAGATCAACTTTTCAAGGTAAACTTCAAGATTGACTGATTCAGTTACCTTTAAACTTTATTTTGGATGATTCATAACCTAAGAATATTTTAGAAACAAAATTGATAAGTCAAATAATGAGTCTAGTAATGCCATCAGGTCCTGCTCTTATTTTACCACTGAATAGCTTGATATTTTTAGAAATTTTACCCATAGGCAACAAGCTCCTGGCGGAAAATAAACTCAAATGACAGGAGATAGAGACGATGCCGCGTGGGAACTGATACCCTTGTTAAGTTTGTCTTTCATCTTGTTTTAGTCATGGGTATACGGTCGCATCATCCAGTGCTTGTTTTCAGCAGGCTGGCAGCAATCACATTTAAATAGGCTACCAATATCCAAAATTAGAGTAACCAAATATTTACTCCGCGTGAATGTTGAATTCCTATGAAAATGTGTAAATGCATACAATATCACAAAGGAAAAATATGCATGCGTTTTGATCAGCAACACGTAACACACACTTACATCTTTGCCGCTTTTCCTCTCCTTCTCATGATGTGCGTCTCTGCAAGAGTCCTCGTAAAAAGCGTCAAGCGGATCCGAGCGCTCCCCAAAAGACGGTGTGGTAAATATTTTGGTTCGCTTCCATGAGGTCCTCTTGCAGCTTGTTCAACTTGTGCAGAGAGCCGCACTGGCAGCCACGACGCGCCACTGGAAATGCACCTTCAGTTCACTGCTCGCTCAATGCAGCCTTTTAGTTTCCACGCAACCAGAAAACTAGGCAACATTGCTGGAGCCAGCGCGAATTGGCAAGGACACGACGCGAGGGTAAAGCATTTACTGATGGCTTTTAACTCACTGACTCTGATCCAGGGTATGACAAAAAAAAATTATATTGTAACGCAAACTTTAAAATGGCACGCACAGGGCGCGCAATGCATTTACGCACAGACGCCAAACCTTAATGCATGGAAATATTCCGGACGCTGCTGGAAACATTTGGCAGCTGTGGTGGAAATGCATTAATGTAAAATATCTTAATGGGATGAATAACTGCGTTTTATGCATCTGCTGACTGCGGTAGGCGGAGTGGCTTTGATATGCATGCATGCATCAGGTGCCAGTGAAGTCAATCAAGGAGTGGCCCCACACACGCCGACGCACTCTCTCTCTCTCTTTCTCTCAGACGCACACACACACACACACACGCACACTAGTGATCTCACATACAATGCAATGCACTCGGAGCTGTTGGGTTCGTACACTAATCATGTTTGATCTGAAGCCTGTTGTTTCAGTACAGTGCTGGCTGCCGGTGCTGTGGATCTTTGGCTGTCTCCCGGCCCTTTTCCTGCCTGCCGCCAGCCGATAAGGAAGCCCAATCAAACCCTCTGTGATAACAGACGTGGGCACTGGCCTGAGAGAGCCTGCCAAGCAGCCAGTCATGAGGTATTAATGGAATTAAAATCAATAAAGTAGGCTACTCCACCCTAACTCCCTCCCTGCTGCTCTGGAACCATCAAATCAATGACAGACTGTGTATGACTGTACATGTGTTTTTCCTCTTCTTTCTGTCTTTCTTTCATAGACTTCCTTTGGCAAAATTGTCTTTGTATATCTCTAGTGCCAAGACGTCTGTGTGCTGTGACCTGTTAATGTCTGATGCTACTCTTCTCTGTTGTTTTCCATGTAGTAGGCCTACTGTTTTTCTTTTTTTGTGATCTATTGTTTCTTAAACTTAGAATAGGTAGGACAAAAGTGTAGATTACATAAGAACATATTAATATCACAACAAAAAGCAGGATTATTGAACAGAGAGCAAACACAAAAAAATGTATACACATACATATATGCATATGTACACATACATGCATGCATCCGTACACTCATATATATAGGCTACATATGCACATACATATATACATACATACAAACACACATACACATATATATATATACACATATACACACAAAACATGCATAAATATATCAAATTGAAAGAAAAATGAAAATAAATTGAGGAAGTATTGCTGTTGTTTAATGTTTCCATATGCAGGCTGTAAACACAAATTTCCTCTTGGGAGAGCAATAAAGTATCTATCTATCCAGCTTCTTTCCTGATTGATTAATAAAACCACCATGACACAGTTGACAAAATTGAATTTGTGTATCTTAACGCCGCACGGCATCATGGTGTGCATCGCTGCCCTATAATCACTGCTTAGAGAGCCCTTCGGTTATGAGGCCTTCGCTGTCAATTAGCAGGAGATGCGATGGGAGGGAGAGCGTATGACAGTGAAACAGCAGAAAATGGGATTACTGCCTCATCGACGGAGGAGAGTGCACTGGCAGTCAGTCAGTCTTCCCCGCCAGTATCAAATTACTTCAAATGCTCGGTATTGCGGTTGGCAGATAGATGGATGCTGTATGCATTATCAGCCAGGCGTCAGTCCTTATAGACTATACACTCTCAAAGTGGATCAAAGTATTTTTTCCCCCTCTCCCTTTTTTCGTTCCAGTCTGTCAAGTACCTCAGGCGTCCTCAGTTACCCTGATGCCGATGTAGGTGGCATACCTTCAAGCTAACAGTAATCCATGGAGTCAAAGTGCTGAGTGGGATTTTGGCTGAGACAAAGGTAGCTAGCACCAAAGTTGCTCCAATGTCACCTCAACAGGGCGGGAATACTGTGCCATTAGACTTTCCTGTGCGCTCCAAGTTGCAGCGGAACAAAAGGACTCATATTAATGAGATCCGGGGTATTTGGCCCTACCCACATCTCTCTCTCTCTCTCTCTCTCTCTCTCTCTCTTCCTTTCATTCTCATTTTCTATCTCACTCTTCCTTGCCTGCTCACACACATACACATATACATAAGCGCACACACACACACACACTGTCTCTCAGTGTGGCTCCCAGCTTTACTCCTCGTCCCTGCGCGAGATCAAAGTCCTGCCTCGTCTTTGTGAATACAACATTACTCCCGTTTATTTATTTATTTTCCTCGCCTGTCTCGAACCTTTTAATCAAAAGCTGTGAAAGAGGTGTATGAAAAGGATTTCCAGTAACAGGGGGAGGGTCATCTCATCTTCCCTGTGAGGAGTGTAAGTCTTTGAAGTGTAATATCACCGACTTCAAGGAGACAATGGCCTCGCAGTATGAAAGTGAGGTTGTTATTCATAGATCCTTGTTGAATTCCCCATTGACGGAGCTACGGCTGACTGAATCTTGTCAAAAGCCTCCAACCACAAGCCTTGGAGTCTTGAATCTTCAGCAAAAGCAGATAATGAATGGGTTTATGCCCCATTGCCATGTTCCTAGTTGCTTTTTTTTTTTTTTTTACATATCACTCATATCACACTTTGACAGTGGTTTAGAAAACACCAGACGCTAGAATAAATCGTAAAACGTTCGAGGGAGTTGTTGTGACGCGGGAGGCCGAGTCAAGCAAGGCGAGCCTGCTGCTGAATCAGCAGGCTGTTTGGGAATCAAATGGTGTCTGAACCTTGATTGATGTACACAGACAGGCGCAATTTACACACACATCAACTCTTATCTCAGCCGTACCCTTCAGGTCACAGTACTCTATATTTCACTCTGAGCGGAGTGATGAAGCCGGTTAATCCAATCTGCTTGTTTTCTTGAATCCATATTACTTGTGACCTTGCTGGAAAAAACAGTTTAAAAAAGTACTTATGCATACTGTGAAGGTGATCGTGATTGATTTGCTACGATGAATCCACAGCTGTTGTGTTTTGCTCATATTAGCTATTCTTACCGCTGTGTGAACTATCAGCGAAGTGACGTCATCGATGGTGGCGCGGGGTATCTTAAATGTTAAGTTGTTATAGCAGCCCGCTGTTGCCTCACAACACAGGCTAGTGATGCCTGAAGCTGTTTCCGACTGCCCTTTGAGAGTAATTAATAATTCTGACTCCCTCATTGTGTCTCTCAGGCATATTCACAATGACAGCAGGGAGGGGTACGCACCTCAAAGGTCATGGTATAGACCTTCAAGGACACTGTTGGTCAAAACATGACTCAAAACTAGACTGAGTACTTAAAAACTTTGTCCTTCAATGTGTTGTGCACATGCAGTGTTTTGAGGCTTACTGTAGATGTATTTAGTTCACTTTAAATCTCTATATTATACATTGTTGGAATGCATGCTGTTGTTACAAAGGTTACTAGGTTTTTTAAGTTTGTGTCAATCATCTTTGCCTGATGTTCAGACTGATTGAGATTGCCTCCTCGTTAGCTGTTTTCTGTGTGTGGGGGGTTGATTTTCCCTGAACCAATCACTAGTGACTGACCTATCCGGCCGCTCTGACGTCCAGCCTCTACATCCATGGTTAGCGAGCGTATTTACCAACTTAACAAGAATGTTGGACGATTTTGACTGAAATATCGTCTTTGCAAAGACAATATGTTGATTAAGGGGGTGATTTCAACATATCTATTCTGCTGAAACGCCAATGAAAAACCGTTGCACATACGGTTAAAATTTTCCTGCTGATTGGCTCGATTGTTTCTCTGAGCGAGAACAAGCCGCTGACTAGAGCAACACCAGACTCTCTGTGTCGCTCGACAAAATCTGAAAAGTGGGCGGGACCCGATTCAGGAGCCTGGAACCAGGCTACAGTCGTCTAGGTTGTCCCTCTCCTTTACATTGTTGCTGCTGCTCTGCACACAGTCAGCGTAGTTGGCCCGTTTACCTCCCTTTTTCCATTTGCTGCCATTCATTTTTATACAGCATGAAAAACATCTTGGAAATTGCCCGAGCTAGATAATCCTGTTTTATTGTCATTTCACTGAGCCAGAGTTGAGTGTTTCCATATCAGCGCTGCATTACGCTACGCTCTGCCTCCTGCCAATCACCTGACACCGACAGGAAGGAATGGAAGCCTCTGCCAGGAAATAATCCCTCAAAAACATGTTACCTTACAAACTTCATTGTCACACCCATATCTTTTGCCTTTGTTAGCCGAGACAGCAGTTAATTTCAAGCTAGGTTTTGACACCATGAAGTTTGTGTTTCAGAAACAACAAAAAACAAGTAAATGTTAAAAAATCTAATTACATACGGCATGCAGGGCAAAATGATTGGGGGAAATGTAAACTAGACGTAGACAGAAGTAAATGGACTATAACTCTAACTGACACCGGGACTCTCCTTCAGGCTGCAGAGAGACATTTTAGTCAACCGATATTATATCTTTTACACAAGCCAAGCATTTTTCGGGGGGAAAATCTGACATGCCTGTCAAGCGCTCGGGTGGAAGCGGCAGCTGTTTGCTTGTCAACCTCATATCTTTAAAGCACCGCTATCCTTGTATGACACAGGACATCAAGCTGCACCGAACAGACAGACCCTGCAGACAGCTATCCACAGATCTATGACACATCAGTTCCCCTCTCCCCCACTGCCTCCACAGTCAAACTGCATCAGGCCTCAGAAAACACACGGTCATCAATAAATAAAAAGGAAAACAGGTGGCAGTGAGAGGGGGCGAGTGCCCATCTACTCTGCTAATGTCTCTCAACGACTTCAGATGGGTTCCTATTTTTGGAAACTTAGCATTCCTGTTTCCAGTAGTGGAAAGAGTAGAATGTCCTGCTCAAGTAGAAGTAGGGCTACTGTTATTTCTCTGATATTTTACTTAAGTAGAAGAAAAAGTTATGGTGTAAAAATTTTAAAGTAAGTAAAAGCAAAAAGTAATCATTCACTCATCACTCATTTAAAATGTACTCAGAGTAAAAATTACTGAGTTACTTTTTAGAAAAGAGAAGGTTGTTAGCTGTGATCTTTTCCATGCAATGAGTTCAAACTAGATTCTTCTAATTATAAAAATTAGAAATTACAAAATAAACATATTACATACTATATACACTCTTGTTTATTTTGATTAATTCCCACACCCATATTTTATATCCATATTTTTCCATATTTATCCATATTTTTATATCCATCTTTATATTTTTACATACAATAATTGCACTATATACCACTGTACATACTGTATATTCATATTTATTTTCACCTTGCACTTTACTGTTTTGCACTTTCTGGTTAGATGCCAAACTGCATTTCATTGTCTCAGTACTTGTACTCTGTGCAGTGATAATAAAGTTGAATCTAATCTAATAAAGTGCACAAACAAAATAAAGCCAGATTACTCTTCTCTTCTTTTATGACTGGCCGTTCGCTCCACAGTTTGTCAGTTTACTCTTGTCCAGTTTCTGATGCTGATGGAGAGACACAAAATCTGTACTCTGTAATGGATGTGATTTAAAATGTAGCTGAGTACAATACTTCAGTAAAAACGTACTTAAGTAAAAGTAAAATTACTGACTTCAAAAAATACTCAAAACAGTAAGTACACAAAAAAGCTACTCAATTACAGTAACGTGAGTAAATGTAGTTAGTTACTTCCATCCTTGCCTGTTTCTGTCTGTACCCACAAGTACCAGATGAGAGTAATGGAATACCAGTAAAGGTGTTATGTATTCTAAGTACAAAAAAATGTAACTGTATTCCATTGCAATACTACAAAAAAAAGTATTCTGATTACATGTAATTGTGATCAAATTACCGGATTACTTCTGGGAATACTTTTCTTTAAGAGTATTCTCAGAAGTAATAAAAATAAAAAGCAAGAAACTCAGAAGGCCATTTAAATAGCAGCAGCTGTTCTACATCTTTAGAAAATGTGCCACAGAAGAAAATTTATGTTTGATGCAAACCTGAAATAAATTCCCTGAACTTTGGCATTTTTCGCTTATTATCTGCACCTTTATACCTCAAATATGCCAAAGTAATCTGAAAATAACTGAATGATGAGGTAGCTAATGGAATACATTTTTGAGGTAACATACCCAATCCTTTGTGTGCATGAAAGAGAGAAAGAGGGCAGCTGGCACATTCTGCTTTGTCTCTTAACTGAGATCAACCATTGTTTCCGGATGAAGACACCAAGTGCCAAATCATATTGCTCTTTCATGTGTGTGTGTGTGTGTGTGTGTGTGTGTGTGTCTGTGCGCGTGCAAGCATGTGTGCAGATGTGGGTGTATTTGTGTGCATGAACATACACTGTACCACATCCGTTGGACCGGTAGAGCTCGAGCTCCTAAGCCCTATTATTATCATGCCAAGGTCAGATGAGTGGGCGATATAGCAGAGAAAAACAGATAAGAATGGTAGAGTGGTAGATAAAGCAACTTACTGCATTCCCATTGACTGGACCAGAAATGTAAATGCCCATGTTTGTGTTTGCTTAACATTGAACAAAATCCTGTCTTCCCTTTATATCACTTTATTGAACACAGCACTTCTGAATCTTATTAAAGTCTGTTGAACACAGCTGCTAGAAAAAATAAAGGAATGCTTTTCATGATGACACATAGCTGCAAAAACACATCAGCTGAGGGCCATCATGAAACCACGACCACCCACTACTAGACAGATAAACCCATTATGTGTGTATGTGTGTGTGTGTGTGTGTGTGTGTGTGTGATGGGAGGGGGTAAGGGTAAGTGGAACAGTGAGAGAAAGAGAGAGAGAGAGAGAGAGAGAGAGAGAGAGAGAGAGAGAGAGAGAGAGAGAGAGAGAGAGAATTTTGCTGAAATGCAATAGGTCGATAGCATTTCATGGTCTTTTGATTGCCATTTTAGTACATGGACAATCAGTGTCAAATGTTTCCGCTTAGCAGTCTATCTTTTTTTTTTTTTCTCGAAGAATGTGCAAACCTCTAACAAAATACCATATTGCGCTTTCGTCACTTGCCCCCAAAATGTCCCAGTTATAGATTATTTCATGGCAATTAAACTAACTTTCTCAGCACATGTTCTATCCGACTGGCAGAAAGACATTAGCGCGTGCTCGCATGCACGTGCACGAGACCCTGTGTATTGGGGTTCAGTTGAAAAACATAATGTCATTATAATAATGCCTTTATTGCAGCATGAATTTGATTTGGCATATTAAGTTTTGCATAAAATACAACAAATGAATGATCCGACTAAAAACGACTTTATCAAAGGACGGGGCTGTCTTGGATGTTAGGGGAAGCTGATTGGACGACAGACATAAAGTGGGCGGACTTCTGTTCTGTTTTAACGTCGGTGATTTGTTGTTTAACTGGAAAAGGAGGGATTTATTGGTGTCTGAGTTTCCCATTGGATGGAAAAATCAAGAGGGACTTCGTTTGATTGGTCCATTCAGTTGGCGCGAGAAGACTTGCCGACTTTCGAATTTTCAAGCCAGAGAGAACAGTATAGCTAGTAGCAGTCCGCGGTTATTAGGGTTTAGTTAGCCGGAGAAAATATAGTACTTAACGTTATAGTCTGTATTACAAGTACCGGGGTTTCGACAATAAACATAAGAAGAATGGCTGAACCGCTGAAGGTACCGTCACTTGGGTTTATACTGTTAATGCTAACTACCGCAAAACTTAGCAACGACTGTCTTTTAGCTAAGTTGGCTAACTCTGGCTACTAACGAGCAGATTTAGCAACACAAACTAACGATATTTATGGCGTAACGTTATAGTGTGAAAACATGAAATTAATTTGCACTGATGTTATTGTTCATGCGAACATCTGACAATGTTTGACAAATAGTCACTAACCTAACGTAGACGCACGTTGCGAACAAAACATGGGGATTAACGTTACGGGAAGTAACGTTAGTGTGCCTCACAAAAGTTTGAGAAATGGTTAAAAATAATGCATGCCTTCCTATATTAAGCTAGCCGTCTTAACGTTACTTCGGTCACGGTGTTGCACACATACCTACATTCAGATGAGCTTAACGTTAGATGCTTTAACACCTTTCTTGACCAATCCTGGGGAACTACTTCTTCAAATTTGACATGTTATGGCAGATCTTGGCTATTATGTATGGAGGCAGCTGTAACACGAATAGGATCCCTGCTGAAACCAGGGATGCAAACTAGTCACCTTTTTGAGTGGGTTTGTGTCTGCCCTGGTATCTGTCACCCTTTTCACTCTCCATGAGTTTGCATCCCTGGAAACCTTGACTGCAATTTAAGAGACAAAAGGAAACCCTGTTTTGTTTGTTTGCAACAGAGCTTGTTCGAGAACAAGCTGGTGGAGAAGACGAAGAAGGATCCTAAGCGGCTGTCAGTGGAGAGGATCTACCAGAAGAAGACCCAGCTGGAGCACATTCTGCTCCGACCGGACACCTACATTGGCTCTGTGGAGCCTGTCACTCAGGTAAGAACCCAGACAGCAATGTCTGTGTCTCTGAAATTGATGGCTACATTAAATCACCTTTTATTGCTTTTAGTTCATGGGTGAAAATCACAGGAGCAGTGTTAGGTGGATATTTCCCTGGAGAATTATGCTCTTAGTGTTGAGGGATGTCACTTGGGAGGAAAGAACATGAATGGTTCATATTCCACACATGTATGCATGATGTTTGTAATCACTCAGTTGACTTCTCTTCTTAGCAAATGTGGGTGTATGATGAGGATGAAGGACTGAACTGCCGTGATGTGACGTTTGTACCGGGGCTCTACAAGATCTTTGATGAGATCCTTGGTGAGTAGAAAACACCTGTCATTGTGTTGAATTGTATATGAGATTAAAAGGCAAAATGCTAGCCATCTCATAGTAAACCTACCAGACTATGAAGCAGCTTTTTTGTTTGTTACTCTCCCCACAGTGAATGCTGCGGATAACAAGCAGAGGGATAAGAGCATGTCCTGCATCAAGGTCAACATTGATATGTGAGTATGAGAGCGTTGCGCACCCATTTAAAATCTCAAAATATATTTTCAGCCTGCCTCCGTGTCCCTTTGCTTACAAATGGTTAACTATCTTCAGTGTTATCACAATAGCACATGATGAGTGTGTGCTTTTTTTTTCTCCAGTGAAAACAACATTATCAGTGTGTGGAATAATGGGAAGGGTATCCCTGTGGTGGAGCACAAGGTGGAGAAGGTCTATGTGCCTGCCCTCATCTTCGGACAACTCCTCACCTCAAGCAACTACGATGATGACGAGAAGAAAGTCACTGGTAAGACTACTTAGGGGAAATCTGTGGGCTCACTTCAGTTTCATTAGTAAAGCCTGATTTACACTACACATATACACATACAATGAGATATTTAAAGACGCATTCAGGGCTTCGCACTAAACCTGCTACAGCCATGTTCAGCATTCAGTCTTGGTAGAAAACTGCTTTTTCTAGAAACGTAACTAGTATCTTCATCAAAATGCTTGTTCTCTAGGTGGACGTAATGGATATGGCGCTAAGCTTTGCAACATCTTCAGCACCAAGTTCACTGTAGAGACGGCCTGTAAGGAATCTAAGAGGAACTTCAAGCAGGTGGGAAGGAGACTGAACCGCAACTGTTCCAGTCTAATCATCCTAACCTTTAAGGGCTTAACCCCGACTTACATTGTGCCCATGTTCCCTACAGACCTGGTATGACAACATGGGCAGGGCCGGGGATTCTAACATCAAACCGTTCGACGGAGAGGAGTTCACCTGCATCACCTTCAAGCCAGATCTGGCCAAGTTCAAGATGAGCATCCTGGACAAGGACACAGTGGCTCTCATGACCCGGCGGGCCTATGACATCGCCGGGGCCACCAAGGGTGTCCGCGTGTTCTTTAATGGCAAGAGGCTGCCAGTAAGTTAACATGCCATTTCGTTTTTCTCTCTTCCTTCTGCCTGTCATTCTTTCTTTCATCCATCTATCAACTATATCTACTATATCTTTAACCAGATTCATAATGAACTTGATAATCTACCAACATGAAGCCAGCTGCCAGAAATTTGGGTGTAATTTTTGATGCTGAATTGAGCTTTGTTATATAGGTAAAGAAAATTGTGAAGTTTTGCTTCCTTCAGCTAAGAACCATGTCTAAAATTACAGAATTTTTTTTGATCATTTAGTAATCTGGAGAGATAGTCATTCATGCTTTTATTTCTTCACATTTAGACTACTGTAACTGTCTTTATTCTGGCATCAGTCAACAGTCTTCAGCTCGTACAAAACATGGCAGCTAGGATTTTAACTGGCACTGTCTGTGTTCTTAGCTTTTATCTTGTGGTGCCATGTTTTTACTTTTTTTTCTTTAATCTTATTTCATGATAATACAGTTTCATTTAAGTTGATTAAGCACTGTGTAAAGTGTTTTAAAAAAAAGTGCTATACAAATAAAGTTTTATATTTTTATCTAGCTATTGTTTATAGTTTGAGATGCAGTCATTGCGTCAGTGTGTAGGGGGTTAATCTTGTGAAGACGCAATGCTAAGACACCCCCTCCTCTTGTACCCCAGGTGACTGGTTTCCGTAGCTACGTGGACATGTACTTGAAGGACAAGGTGGATGAACTGGGCGGGCCCCTCACTGTGGTCCACGAGGTGGTCAACGAGCGCTGGGAGATCTGCCTCACCATGAGCGAGAAGGGCTTCCAGCAAGTCAGCTTTGTCAACAGTATTGCCACCACCAAGGTAATGTCACAGTGTATTAGATATACTTGGATATACTGTAGTGCATTTATGTAACAAAGAGTAGGTAGTCATGACCTCCGTGCCACAATAATGAAGAATGTAATTGGGTCCGTAGCCTGTAGGAATACTGAGAACCAATTTTCATTTTGTTCCATTTTGACAGCCTTGTTTTGAATTTACATCGCAGAGCAGCTATAAAGCATTTTGGGATTGACTGAATTAGCAGGCCGTGTTCCTTTTGGCAGCAAAGTACAAGTTTGGCTGCTGTCCCAGCCACTTTGTGTCACTATGATGAAGATTTATGAGAGCGTTCTGTGAATGGGATCTTAAGTTTGTCTTCTGGACCCCAGGGAGGGAGGCACACTGACTACGTGGCCGACCAGGTGGTGACCAAGCTCATTGAGGTGGTGAAGAAGAAGAACAAGGCTGGGGTGGTCGTCAAGCCGTTCCAGGTACAGTTCCCTTCTTGAAAACTCAGATCTAGTTCCTTTTGCTCAACTACACCAGCTGCACCGGTGCCACCGTAATTGCTGGAACTGTACTGAGTAGTAGAATGGAAAATGTTGTAAATGGTGTCTCTGTTAGCAGAATGCTATATGTTCCACTTCTTCTCCATCCAGGTGAAGAACCACCTGTGGCTGTTTGTCAATTGTCTGATTGAGAACCCCACCTTCGACTCCCAGACCAAAGAGAACATGACTCTGCAGCAGAAGAACTTTGGTTCCAAATGTTCTCTCAGTGACAAGTTCATTAAACAGGTGCAAATTAACAACCAACTCACACTACAGACATGCACTCTGAGCTGTAATTGAATTGAGCATACTAGTTCCTCCTCATTTTCTCTTTTGTTCTCTTCAGACCACCTCCTGCGGGATTGTGGAGAGCATCATGAACTGGGTGAAGTTCAAGGCTCAGTCGCAGCTCAACAAGAAGTGCTCAGCTGTCAAACACACAAAAATCAAAGGAGTGCCAAAACTGGATGATGCCAACGATGCAGGTATTGTACACCAAGCTCTTTTTGGACGTTTTTCCTGTAAATACGTTCTAGCCTTATCAGAGGGAAAATAACTGACAAGCATCCTGTGATAACCATGTCCTTTGGCAGGTGGTAAGAACTCCACAGGCTGCACGCTGATCCTCACCGAGGGAGACTCAGCCAAGACACTGGCTGTGTCTGGGCTGGGTGTGGTGGGCAGGGACCGCTATGGGGTCTTTCCTCTTAGGGGGAAAATGCTCAACGTCCGGGAGGCTTCGCACAAACAGGTTAGACCCTCCAACACAACAAACAAAGTGCTTAGATGGCAGCTGCCTGGTTTTGCGGATGCATATTGCACTGTGGCAGGGGCCAGGAGGACCAGATAGATGGACCGTACTGTATTTATTCTGAAGGGAAATGACAGTTATTACAGCAGCAACAAACTAGAGGCACAATGAGCAACATAACAAAACACTACAATAAAAGCTAAATGAAGAATGCCGTATTATCCCCCCTGTAGAATGGGTTCAACCAAAGAGGCAGCCATCATTAGACTCCATAATCATTCTGACAGCATATTTGGAAGTTGAGGCAGTAATAGGTGCAATTGATTTTTGTATTGGATTTGTCTGTCTGTTTGGGGGGATGGGAAACTGCACTGTTGATCCTCTGTCACACTAATGTTATAGTTTAGCAAGCAACTGAGAGTGGAAATTGTTTGGCTCCCCCTGTCAGATTATGGAGAATGCAGAGATCAACAACATCATCAAAATCCTGGGCCTCCAGTACAAGAAGAACTATAGCGACCCAGAGTCCCTGAAGAGCCTGCGCTACGGCAAGCTCATGATCATGACAGATCAGGTACTCTTGCAGCCTATTTATCTATTTTATTCATTTTTCAGCCACTTTTCTTTTGACTGTTTCCAATTTATATCTCCTTTTTTATCTATTTTACTATTCCTTATTATGCATTCTGTAAAAAAAAAAAAAACACTATAAACTCTGCTTTTCATTCATTATTACCTAGCATTGAGGTTGACAATAGTTGTCCACTTCTCATTTTTAAGTTATAACTTGAGTATTTTTGTGATTCCAATAGGATCAAGATGGCTCCCACATCAAGGGACTGCTGATCAACTTCATCCACCACAACTGGCCGTCTTTGCTGCGCCACAACTTCCTGGAAGAGTTCATCACCCCCATCATCAAGGTACTCAGCCCCCTCTAGTTTACAGCAAACCCACCAAAAGTCTGCAATAGACACTAGGGAGGGATATCAACCCCCGCCATGTGCTGGTGAAGTTTTGGCTGTGGCCGATAAGTTGGCAGCCATTGACAAGGAACCAGCTTCCATTCTGAGGTCCTGTTCTGTTTTATATAATTTAATTGGCTGGAAAACGAATGGAAGTAGCTGGTGAATTTGGCCATTTATCAGACAGTGTGGATTAAAGTTGATTTCCAGCCTTAATGGAAACCCAAACATACTTAGGAGTCTGTCTGAATACGCAACAAGACCGCCATCTGGTGACAAAACACTGAAACACTCAGAACTGAATGGCTTCTGAAAGGGATGCAGCCTTTCCTAATTTTTGTGGGACAATCCTACCATTCATATCTAAAAAATAAAAAAACTCAACCTTTTCACAATTCCTGTTTTATGTTGGTCACATCATAGCCCTGCTTTGAACATCTTTTTGTGTCGCATATGGCAACCACCAAAATGACAAGTAGAAAATACATGCAATAATGACGCAAACTTATTTTTTAATTTATTATATTTAGGTCTCTCTCAAGAAAACGCAGATGTCTTTCTACAGCATCCCTGAATTCAACGAGTGGAAGGAGAACCAGCCCAACTTAAAATCTTGGAAAATAAAATACTACAAAGGTTTGTCTCGAACCCCTGTGTGGTAGTAAGGCAGAACAAGTAAGCCACATCATACCTGGCCTTTTATATCCTCAGTGTTGAGTCTGTCAGCATATTACTATATCTGATGGGGTCTCTCCCTTGGCTTATGTCCATCTAGGTTTGGGAACTAGCACATCGCAGGAAGCCAAGGAGTATTTCTCTGATATGCAGAGACATCGTATTCCATTCAAGTACTCCGGACCTGAAGACGATGAGGCTATCACCCTGGTAAGACCTTTTCCAGCCATTCCCCAGTCCCTGTCATCAAGACTCCTAGCTCTTAAATTTATAAAGCTCTTAACTTTATAAAATGTATTTTAGGCATTTGGCTGATGTTCTTATGCAGGGCAATTTGCCATGAGTGCAACAGTAGAATAAGTTGTAATTCCTGACTAAAATTACAAGCAACCAATTGGGGCCACAGTGCCCCAACATTATTCATTCATTATTGTCTCTTAATGACAAAACGAGTGCTTCTAACATATTGACTAGCTTAACAATTAGCATATAATATGAGCTTTTGCCTGGATATTTGCCTTTGAGTCGGCAATTTGTATGCCCATATCTAATTTTTAAATCTTTTTCCCTCGGCCAGGCCTTTAGCAAGAAGAAGGTGGAAGAGCGCAAAGAGTGGCTGACCAACTTCATGACCAACAGGCGCCAGCGCAGGGAGCACAACCTGCCTGAGGTACGTCATTAATGACCTCATACGGCGTCCAAACCGTTGAAGGTTAACTGTGTGCTCCGTTACGCTTTCCTCTTAGGTTTCATTGTATTTGTTGCGCTCTCTGCACAGGAGTACCTGTATGGTCAGGCCACCACGTCTCTCTCCTACAATGACTTCGTCAACAAGGAGCTGGTGCTCTTCTCCAACTCTGACAATGAGAGGTCGATCCCCTGCCTGGTGGATGGTGCGTGATACAATTACAATCACCAGGAACAAATGCATGACTTTAAATTCTAATGTGTGTGAGGTGTAGAGAGTGGCTTTGCATTTATTCTGTCTGCGTGCATGTATTTTTTGTGCATCTCAGGTATGAAGCCAGGCCAGAGGAAGGTGCTGTTCTCTTGCTTCAAGAGGAATGACAAGCGGGAGGTGAAGGTGGCTCAGCTGGCTGGCTCCGTGGCTGAAATGTCGGCCTACCACCATGGAGAGGTGAGATAATTTTAAACCGAAAGAGCTGGCCTTTTAGTGATTTTCAACTGGTAATGAAGGATCTTGTGGCATATTCTGTAAAGAGCTTTCTTCGCTTTGTTTAGTCAACATTTAAACAGGATCGGCCCATTAGCCTGCTGGTTTGACAAATACAATACTGCCTATTGTTGCGTTTATATTGAACATTTTTACTTTGCTCTTCCCTTTTTATTTGACTTGGATTGTATTCTGCTGTTTGCTCACCAGCAACTTTTATGTTGACTTGATAGGCCAGGACTTGTGAAAGAGTAATTTTAGTGGGATTACCTGGTTAAATAAAAGTTAAATTAGGTGGGCACGGGGAGTCATGCTCAATTTATATCAGACCAAATGTTCATGCTAAACTAGCCTATACTGCCCATTCTACACACCCATAGCAGTTTTGTTAATACTGCAGATTTGATCTTCTCAACTCTCTGTGCCCTCTGTGTTTTTTTTTTTTTTTTCCCAGGTCTCTCTGATGATGACCATTGTTGGTTTGGCCCAGAACTTTGTGGGAAGCAACAACTTGAACCTGCTGCAGCCTCTGGGTCAGTTTGGAACCAGGCTGCACGGCGGCAAAGACTCCGCCAGCCCTCGATACATCTTCACCATGCTCAGGTCAGCAGCCTCATATCAACTGAAAATAATAGAAAGTTGCAGGCTTCCAACATAGGTCTGGAGAATTATGTATGCAAGTATGGAAAATACATTTTTGAATTTTCAGGTCTTGAAACATTTGGAATTGCACAAGAAGTCTTCAAAAGTATGGAAAAAATATTGTTCATTTGAGGCAGGTGACCTGTGACTTTTTGTGGTTGTACACCCACTCAGTCTTCACGATGAATGATTTTCAGCTTTAAAATGATTATGGCTTAGTTGTCATGTTACCCTGCCATTATCAGCATTCAGTCAAGACAGTAAGGTTTGGAATTCAATATTATCATTTATCATCATTCAATAGGATCATATGTTGAAATGATAAGATAATACTTTATTGTCCGTTCTCACGGAAATTTGTCTTGCCTGACATGCTCCAACAATCATTAAAGTACATGATACAACATTGAAAAAAAAAAAAAAAAAAATGATATTAAGTTATCGTGATACACAATTCTGTTCTCTAAATTCATGATCAAAAGCAAATACTAATTAAAACCTCTCACAAAATTAGATCAGAATATTATTTGATAATTGCATTTTTATCATACCTTATATTATTATGCAGTTAAATGTGAACATCAATTTGATTATTCAACATGTGAATTTGCATACATTATCAGAAATAATCTAATAATAATATAAGTTATAATTATGTAATCTGTAGAAAACGGTAACCTGCAGCTATGTGAATCATAAATGGATTTAAAGCAACAAATACAGTAAGGAATTGTAGAATATTAACAGCGATTAAAATGCCATTAGTGCTTGACCTAGTCAGTGATTCACTCAAGATTTTCGCTCACATTTCCTTCCCTGCAGCTCTCTGGCTCGGCTCGTCTTCCCTCCTGTGGATGACAACCTGCTCAAGTACAACTATGATGACAACCAGCGTGTGGAGCCGGAGTGGTACATCCCCATCATCCCCATTGTGCTGGTGAACGGTGCTGATGGCATCGGCACAGGCTGGGCCTGCAAGCTCCCCAACTACGATGTCCGAGAGATCGTCAACAACCTCCACCGTATGCTCAACGGGGAGGAGCCGCTGCCCATGGTGAGGAAAGGAAATGGCTGCTGTTGGTTTCTGATGTATTTTATCTTATGTCTTCAGGATGTGCAGAACCAGTGACAAAGACACTAAAAATATTCTTGTTTTTTCTCCTGCAGCTTCCAAACTACAAAGGCTTCAAGGGCACCATTGACCAGCTGATGGCCAACCAGTACATGAACAGCGGAGAAGTTGCCATCATTGACTCCACCACCATCGAGATCTCTGAATTGCCTGTCAAAACCTGGACACAGGTTAGCACTAAAGCCTTACCCTTGTTAGGGATCTGTTGAGTTCATTCAATCATTCATCATATGCTGTTTGTTAAATACACGCCATATCAAATGAAACTCATATTTTTTCGTTTATTAAACTACTGTTTGAGACCCATCCTATTATCCCTATTATACTCCATGTCCGTTTCATCCTCTCCTCTGTGGTCTAGCCTTACAAGGAGAACGTGCTGGAGCCCATGCTGAATGGCACAGAAAAGGTCCCAGCTCTGATCACAGACTACAAGGAGTACCACACCGACACCACCGTGCGCTTTGTGGTCAAGATGACGGAGGAGAAGCTGAGGGAGGCGGAGGCTGCTGGCCTCCACAAAGTCTTCAAGCTGCAGAACCCGCTCACCTGCAATTCTATGGTAATGGCTGCCCCACACGTCCACGTATTGATTTGATGCATCAAATTCTACTCATTCTACTCTAGTGCATTTTGATGAAGCACAGCAAAAGGATGTGAAGAAACATTGGTGGAGGACTTTACTGGTGACTAGCTTTGTTAAAGAGTAACATTTCTTCAAACCATTCTCAACCTGAGACTCGTCCTTGTTGTTTTAGGTGCTGTTTGACCATGTGGGCAGCCTGAGGAAGTATGAGTTGGTGCAGGACATCCTGAAGGACTTCTTTGAGTTGAGGATGAAGTACTATGTGCTGAGGAAGGACTGGATGGTTGGCATGCTGGGGGCAGAGAGTGCCAAGCTCACCAACCAGGCCCGCTTCATCCTCGAGAAGATCCAGGGAACCTTGGTCATCGGTTCGTGGCTCATTCCAAACTAGTTATGACTTCTGGTTGAAGCAAACACTGCTACAGTTTAATTTCAAAGAAAGCCACAATTGTGTCCACAATTAATAATTGTTGAATATTTGCATATCAGCTATATTGAAACATTTGTTTTAGAACATCTACTGTAGTTGAAAATGTTGTTCCCAAAATCATTAAGATTAGTAATTGCAATCATAATATCTAGAAAATTGATTGTGATTAGCATTGTAGCCATAATCGTGCAGCTGGAGAATGCATTTTGACTTTCTTTGCTCAAAAACACGTGATCTGTCTGTTCACCTCCAGAGAACAAGCCAAAGAAGGAGCTGATTCGCATGCTGCAGGAGATGGGCTACGACTCTGACCCAGTCAAAGCTTGGAAACAGGCTCAAGAGAAGGTAGGACACCATGAATAGTTTCCTGGTTTTGGTATGATTGAAACGGCTTTGCAGAAGATCAGCTTCCACCTGAACAAATAACATTGTATATTTCTGTTCCTGCTCTCAGAATGAGGAGGAGATGGAGGATGGAGAGGGGGAGGAGGAGAAGGAGGACACCAGCGGGCCAGACTACAACTACCTGCTCAGTATGCCCATGTGGTACCTGACCAAAGAGAAGAAAGATGAGCTGTGCAAGCAGAGGGACACTAAGGTCTGATACTCATCCAGTCTTACTGACTTATCATATCTTTTAAAATGAAAGATTGAAATGGCAGATTGGTGATGCTCCTAGAGCGATGAACTAAGTGGGCTACAGTCCATCAGGATGTTAAGATGTTATGATTCTGTGCTTGTTTTTTAAAACTGCCAGGTAAACTGACTTGTGTGAGATTGGTGATTTGATGAATTGGTCTATCTTGGGTACATCTTGCTCATTTCTGACCCAACCGCTGTCCTGTAGTTGACGGAGCTGAACACCCTAAAGAAGAAGAATCCAGCTGACCTGTGGAAGGAAGACCTGGCTGCTTTCTCTGAGGAACTGGAGGTAATGGGCCTTTACCTATCAACACTAAAGTAACTTTTTATGCCCCATATACATTCTGCAAAACTTTGCTTCAGCTCCTCAGTCCCTCCTGTTTCACCAGGTTCCTCTGCAGGTCTGGAAACATGGACAATTTATTTTAGCATTTCCAGGTCTTGCAAAAAAAAATGTGAATTGCTCAAAATGTCTGTAAAAGTCTGGACAATATGGTTGTTCTTTCTTGATACACATATGTCTACAACTTTTCAACATAGCCAGTCACCTACAGTCATTTCACATTGTCAGTTTTTACCACCATAGCTTCAGCTATAGAGTAACAATTGACAGGCATATTGCCTAGCCACCATTAGCATGCATCATATTGAACACTGACCAAAATCTTCAAATCTGTCTGGAAAAAGTATGACATTTTGAAATGGGGAAACATGCAGAAACCTGAATTCCATCCTGAATCTCCTTCATCTCTTTCCTTCTTGTCTTCAGCGCACAGAGGAGAAAGAAAGGGAGAATGCCGCCATGCCCGCTGTAAAGGGGAAGGGTGGCAAGAGCAAGGTGGTGAAGGTGAAGCAAGAGACCATGCCCACACCGCAGGGTCGCCGTGTCATCCCGCGCATCACCAGCACCATGAAGGCCGACGCCAACAAGAAGGCTGGCCTTACTAAAGGAGAGGGCAAGAGGGGCAAGAAGATCAAGGTCTGGCTTTCTTTATATATATTTATATAGATCACACTAGACTCTGATTGTTTTAGTTTATAGTGTGACTTGTACACATGATTTTGGATAAAGAACCAATCGGATTATTTTGTTAGACATTGTTATCCTGATTGTTAATCACAATTATGATTATTAGTCTTGATGAGCTGAGGAACAAAATTATTTTCTACACTTTTTGCATTTTATATCAGCATCTTGACCATTTTAAACTAAAGCAGACATTCTAAATATTTAAATACTGCTGATATGTCAGTATTCTACATTTATTTAATGCAGAAATAAAAATTGTGCTATGCCATTTTACGTGATAAATTGTGTAGCCATGGTGATGTGCCATTAAATGTTGATATATTTGAATTGTAAGCATAAAAATCATCTTTCTCTTATCTTAGAGTGAAGATGTGGTGATGAAGATGGAGTTTGAAGAAGATGGAGAGAATGCGGAGCCGGCTGAGCAGATGAGCTTGGCCGCACGGCTGAGCAAGAAAACTAAAGCCCCGGCCAAGGAAAAAGGTGAGGATGACATATTACTCTAACAACACTTGAAGATGCAGTTCCATTAGACATTAATATTTTAAGTTCAGTCAGTGGTGCCTGAAAATCTCCTTTTGGTGATTGGTTTTGACAAAAAATCTGCCCTGTATTTATGCATTCACCATTAACTGTTATGGGCCTTGTGCTGTTTTTATGAGCACACACACATCAGATAACCTTGTAGACTGCACAATTTGTCTTATATAATGTATTTTAGTTTACACCATATATTGAAACGTTTCCTGTAAGTTAGAGTGTCTGCTGTAGTTAAAAATACTCAAGATGTTGAGATGAGATGCAAAAAATGCAGTAAAATATTTTTACTTTTAAAATCACTGAGACTAATAATATTTAATAATAACAGGATAATAACCTATTGACCCTGACCCTGATCCCTGAATTTTGCGATGCATTTTTATTCATCAAAACACCACAAACACATTTCTCTACAACAGTATCAAAGACAGGCAAGCAGACCACCCTTCAGTTCAAGCCTGTGACGAAGCGGTCCAAGAAGAACGCATCTTCGGACGAGGAGTCTTGGTCCGACAGGGAGATGGAGGAAGAGGAGGAGGTGGTTGCCCCCAGGCAGAAGGCTGAGCGCAAAACTAAAAGTGAGGCTGCTAGCTGACCCTGACCGTTGACATCACTGACAGTTTGACCATTGTATCTATTGTAATTTTATTTATCTAGTCTCTACTGCTGAAATTACCCACCTTACTCACCTTCGGGATCCTATCTCATCTGACAGCTGAGATTCAAATTGCCACAGTCAGTCAGATCCCCTAAGTGATGGCAGGGGAATGTGCGCCTTTTAGTTTGAGCTTTACGTTTGTTTAATTAAATATCTGATATTGCGTTCTCGAGTGTCAGCCCCAGCCTATGACGGTGCTAAATGAATGTAATAAACTTGACATACTGGAGCCTTCACAGACAGAACATTAATATAAACCGCTGCCTTGCATATCCCGTGAGACGAGATGTAATCACTCCAACGATGTAAGGGAGTTTAAACCAAACACTGATAAAACTCATTTCCTAAGGCTAATTGGCTCTCTTTCCTCACTTCACCCCTAATTGTACTTTGCTCCAGCTGTTTGATTACTGACCAATCGCGGAAATGCTCTAGTAAAACAAACATCTGGTTCTAATTGCTGTAAAAATAGAAGTAGAGGGTGACTACGAAACTAATTCCCATAGTAATTAACAACAGTAACATTTTGTTTGCGTGCACTTGTAAGGATGTTAGGAATACAGAAACATTCAACAGTGCTAATCCAACCCATCCTGTTGCCCATTTCCTAAGGTGCACTGAAGTATAGTATGTCCAGCAGTGAAGACGATTTTGATGATTGGGGGAAGAAGGATGCTCCAAAAAGGAAAGCAGTCATCAGTGATGACGACACCAGTTTCGCCCCCGAGCCCAGCGCCGTGACTGACAGCGACATGGACTCCCCAGCCCCGCCTCCTAAAGCTCCAGCACCCACGTGAGTCTGAGTATGAAGCCGAGGACGGCATACTTGGTGCATAAAGCTGTCTGCTTTGACATCATGGCCAATTAAACATCACATGATGAATTTATCACATTTTCAGTCCGATGTTTTTGCTTTACGTTAAATCTAACTGTCAAACTTCTATCTTATGCAGGAAGAAAGTGGCAAAGAGCAGCTTGAAAACGGTGAAAGAAAGCAAATCCAGCTGTAAGTATTTTCCCTGGATGCCCTCATGTGTTGAGCTTGTGAAATGTTAGGGCTAGGATCTGAGATTTAATTATGAGCTCTGTGTTGAACTTGTTCTTGCAGCTCAGTCTGATGATCCGGTGGTTGCATCCAAGCCTCCAGCTAAGCCCAAGGCCAAAGAGGCTGCGCCCAAGAAACCTGCCGCTGCCAAGAAACCCCCTGTGGCCAGGAAGAAGGCTGCAGGTATTGAAACGGGCCAGAATTGTAATAAGAACAGCTAAATGTGGTTCATACTGTCTTTCACAGAAAACTTCCACAAGCCAAAGATCAGATCTTTTTTTCACAGTTAAGGTTAGATCAAATACCATTAGCTTTAGAAAAGGTGGATTCACTGTGGCATTCTTAACCTGTAAAGCATGGGAAAAACATTAACACACTTTGTTTGTGTGATACCTAATTTTATTTAGGAATATGTTTTTTTTCATATTCAAACTGAAACCTGATGTGTGGAAAAGTTTTGTAAGCCTGCGTGGGCTGGAGGACATTTGGAAAAAAGTGAAATTAAATCAAATGTAACCTTTTATAGCATAATTTGTTTACAAGAAGCCAAAAACATACTGTAATGAGATACTGGTTTCAAAATTAGTTTCTAACTCCTAACCCTGTGACTCCCATAGATGTAAAGCAGCCGTCCATCCTGGATGCTCTGTCCAAGCCCAAACCTGCCTCCAAAACCGCAGCCAAGAAGAAGGTTCCTTCATTTGACTCCAGTGACTCGGAGGGCGAAGTTAAAGCCCCAGTGGTCAAGGAGAAGCCCACTCTCAAACGGAAACAGGTTGTGGGCAGCGACGACTCGGACAGCAGCTCCGACAACCTCATGTCCCGCATCAAGGGCAAAACGACTGCCACCAGCAAGGTCGGTGTTGGACCAGGCTCTGATTCTAGGCTTGTGTGTGTTTGATGACATGTAGGCAGTTGAAGAGTATTTATTTAAAGGGTTTCATTACCTCTGCCAAGGAGGTTATGTTTTCGGTGCCGTTTGTTTGTTTGTCTGTTAGCAGGATTACGGAAAAACTACTTTCATGAAACTTCGTGGAAGGGTGTAGCATGGGCCAAGGAAGAACCCATTAAATTTTGGAGCGGATCCGGATCCGACTCACGAACAAGCAATAATAGCACGAACCTTGGTGGAGGTCTGCGCTCTCCAAGTGCCCTTCTAGTTTCAAAATGCTATTGATTTTTGGAAAGATTTTACTGCCTGACATTCCTCAGTCAGTTTTTCAAAACTGTAGATGATACAAGGCCTCCTGATATTGTATTGTGCTTGACTTTCATGTTGGTAATCATTTTATAAGAGTAGGTGTCAGGGTTTTTTTCCATTGGTGGTTCTCATTTATTCGGTATTGTATATCATCACTGTCAGGTGAAAAACTTGTATCTCTCTTTTCAGGAACTAAGAAAATCAGCCTTGTTTTCAGATTGACCACCATGCATTTTTATATTTATCCAGTGGGTTTTGAAAAGATTTCATAAACCAAAGGGGCAGCGATATTTTACTTGGCATGGGGTTTGTTTTCACATTCCCTTTCCCTTTTCCTCCAAATAATAATTGTGATGCCAAATGCAGCATTTGCAGCAGTCACTATGATACTTCTTAAAACACATTTTCCATTAATTTTCTGTTTCTGTCCTTGTAGAAAACCAAGAGGTGGGAGGAGGACGACAGCTTCCAGGTGTCAGACCAGGAAGCTGCAGCTCCTGCAGCCGCGGCTCCGAGGGAGAAGCCGTCACGAGCCAGGAAACCTATAACCTACGCTCTGGACTCTGACTCAGATGAAGACTTTTGATTTTTAGTGGATTATCTAACCACCGAGTCAGTCCAGTCCCCACGTGTTCATTCATTTAGAGTTAGTGTTAAAGACCTGTCTTTTATTAAGTTGTATGTACTTAGTGCCATATAGTTACCATCGCTTTCCTCGTAACACTTGAAGCAGACTGCATTTACACTCAAGGCTTACATTGATTTTGTAGTGTAATACTTAAAAAAAATTATAATAATAATCAAATTGAGGTTCATTGTACAACTTTTCTCATCCTTTATTCTTGTTTTGTCTTGTAAATATTTCAGTGGATGTCCATTGTATGTTCTTTTGTGAAATAAAGTTACTTGTTTATATTGTATTGTTTGTGCAGTGTGGTTGGACTTAAAAAGCACTTGCTTGAGGGCTAACGTCTTCTGAAATATAGCGTCTAGTTTGATGCCCCTGCTAGACTAGACATGAACACCAGCCACTCAGTGTTAACAGGCAAGTCCTCTATTCAAATGTTTTAGGGAGGAGCTTCATCCTAATGTATTGTAGAAATACTATGCTATAACTGGGAACAGGTCATATTGGGATATCCAGTTGGGTAAGTAACACTTTGTTTCATTGCAGTTGGTGTTTTTGGCAGAAATTTAAATATTTTCACTTCAAATTGTTTGCATAACCAAATTAATCCTTCAGAGTATCTTTTGTCTTGATTCATAAAACAGTTTGTCTACTTACAGTATCTAGAAATAGGAGTAGGATGTTTGACCATGAATCTAAACTAAACAGTTAAAATCTTTTTTCTTTTTAGTTTTTTCAGTGCAGCATTCAGGCTTTGGGTGTAAGCATTCAATATCTTGTTGAACTGGTCCCAATGTCCTGCCAAGTATTAACCATGGGGAGGCAATCAAACCAGAATTTTATTACAAATGTAAAACAAATCTCTTTGAAACACTGACTCAAAAATGTTTTTACCTCAGATGCCATTTAACAGAGGGCTACTGAATTAAAGAGAACTGAATGAAGTTCTCTCTTTGCACATCCAATTCATCAGAGATGCTTTGTGCAAAGATAAATGATCAGGTCCCCACATTGCAGCACATTGTGTCCACTGGTTGATGTCGGCGTGTTGGCCCTCGTGACCTGAGAGACTGGACTTATGACGGCACAGCTTATAACTGAGATCCTTCCTGCCATTAAGGAAGCGCTTTCAAGTGCTCATCAAGAGCTCGCCCCTCTTGAGTAAACATCAGTTTTGTTTGGCTCTCTTGATAGCCACAGATTAGGACACAGCAGGAATTTCCTTACCGTTGCCGCCCTCTCAGTCATTAAGCCCTACCAAACCCTAAACTCATGCCATTTGGAGAAACAGAGGACCCTAAGCAAGCCGGTATAGACATGGGCATCACGGCTTGAATGGATGGTTTTTTGTCTTTTTTTGTTTCAGACTTTTCTTCAGTTCGTCTGAGGATCCCTCGGTGCGAAAAGAAGACAAAGTGAACAAAGAGCCAAGACGGGATCTTTAATCCTCATCAGAGAGATTAGGTTGCACATGTTGAGATTTCATCAGGTACATGAACCGCCTCAGGCTGAGCATGTTTCGTCATCTTGTCACCAGTGGCACAAGTCTGATGTATCCTTCAGTAGAGCGGAGAGCAGCTCAACCAGCCAGCCTGCTTCCACAAGCAGCAGCTTGTTGATGAACCAGAGAGTGTAGAAGAAAGTTGGATGTGGTGCTCTGACAGTGTAGTTCATATGTGTGGACAAGTGTGACATTTTGTCTTTTATGCATCATAACATATGTAACTTTAAAAAAAAATCTATAACTTCAGGAAATCAAGAATGTGTTGTTGATCAAATTTCTTCTCTAGCCAATCCTTTAAAGTCACTGAAATGAAAAATGACTTATTTTTTGCCTTTTTAGCTCATTCTAACTGTCATTACATACATCTATTTGACAATTTATGCCAAAAAACAAAACAAAAAATTGTTTGTCAATTGTTATTTGTATATCCAAATCAAATCAAAATGGCCATAAAATGTTTAGTGGTGACTTTATCATGTGTGACAAAAAATCCAACCAATAAAACCGTCACAGATTTATTGGATGTGATCTTTGAAATCAACCAAACCAGACCACAAAGGAAGAGCCTTAAAATCCTTAAGGACCTCTCTCACCCGGGCCAAGCAGCTTTTTAATTTCCTACCTTCTTTTAAAAGACTCGGTAGCATTAAGACCAGAACTTCTAGGTTCTGAAATAACACTTATCCAGAAGCCGTCCGCCTCCTTCACTCTTCTGCTGAGGCACTACAGACACTTGGTCAGATCTAAGTGTGCAATATGACGGGCATTGTGGGTGTTTTTATCTCCATGGTACATATCTTTTAGTTTATGATATTTTATTGCTTCTACCTCATGTCTTACTTTGCATTCTATGTGTTTTACTTCTGGTTTATTTTTAACCTTTCTTGTCCCTCTGTCTGTTTTAAGTGAGCTTGCCAAAGTCAATTCCAGTCAGCCAAGCTGAAATGGCAATAAAGTATTGAACTTTGATTTTTGATCAGATAAAACTTCCTTTATCTCCTTGATATCTCATTGGTTTGGACTTTTGAATGATGCCCACCCCAATATCTTGTTCCAACAGGAAAAACATCGCATTAAGGAAGCAAGATGATCTCAAATTGTGGTTTCGCTGTGACTTTAAAGATTACATGCAGACAGGAGCGGTTCAGTCATGAGGATCATTTGACAGACTGACCATTGACAATTAGCACTTGGGGCTGAAAGACTACATGAACAGGTACTGACTTGGGTTGAGTTTTTATTTTTTATTATATGAAGGGTTTCATTCAAAATGGCAATAGTCTTACATCCATTCTGGAAAAAAATACTACTCAAAATTCATTTTATTTCTAAAACACTGATTCTGTCCTTAGAATATCTATTTTATAAGCAAAGGTCTTTAAATGATTCACCTTTAATAGTAACTGATAATGTGCTTTACCTTCATGGCAACAATCATTTTTTGAAAACAGGTGTCAGTTTTTTGGGGTTTTTTGTTCTAATTTTGGAATTTAACTCTATAGGCTTTTCCTTCACTGTCTCCTTAAACAACGAAACAATTTATGACTCATCTGGTAAATGAAATCGAAAGAAAAATTGAGTCATTCATACATTTTTAAGTTTGTCATTTTGTTTTATTCTTTGGGTGTTATGCTTAACTACAGTGACTTTAGGTTGCACGTTTCATGTATTGATCTTTTTTTGTTTCAGGTCACTGGAACGCGATCCCCTTCTCCACTTTCTGAACATAAACTAAGGGCCAACCTTTGACCTTTGACCTGCAGATTCACCTGTTTAGACTGTAATGTCCTGGGACTTTAAAGTGGAGAGAATATGATGCTAAAAATGGACTGAGGACCAGAGAGAGCGTCTGATCGGAGACAGACAGGTGGACTTCCAGCGGATAAACCCCCAGAGATCCAACAGTTCATCCCAGTCACAGCGCTGCCATCATGGGGGAGTGGGGCTTCCTCGGCGGGCTCTTTGACAACCTGCAGGCCCACTCGCCGATGCTGGGCCGCTTCTGGCTCTTTATCATGCTGGTCTTCAGGATACTGATCCTGGGAACCGTGGCCAGCGACATGTTTGAGGACGAGCAGGAGGAGTTCGCCTGTAACACCCTCCAGCCGGGCTGCAAGCAGGTGTGCTACGACATGGCCTTCCCCATCTCCCAGTACCGATTCTGGGTGTTTCACATCGTCCTCATCTCCACGCCCTCCCTGCTCTTCCTCATGTACGCCATGCACCACCACAACAAGACGAAGACCAGCTCCAGGTTCAGCCAGATGAGCGCCTACAGGGAAGAGCTGCGCATGAGGAGGCTCTACATCGTGAACGTGGCCTTCCGCCTGGTGGTGGAGGTCGGCGTTCTGGTGGGCCAGTGGTGGCTGTACGGCTTCAAGGTGGAGGCCCAGTTCCCCTGCAGCCGCTTCCCTTGCCCTTACACGGTGGACTGCTTCACCTCGCGCCCCGCAGAGAAAACCATCTTCCTGTGCTTCTACTTCGCCGTCGGGGTGGTGTCGGCCATCTCCAGCTTCGTCGAGGTCTGCTACGCCTCCCTGAAGTGGTTTTGCCCGAGCCGGGAGCGTTTTCGCCGGGAGGAGCGCTCTTGCGCCTGCCAGAACCTGCACAACCTCAAGCAGGACGAAGCGGAGGAAGATGGAAAACCACAAGGGAGGACGATGTCAGAGAGCGTGCCCGGCAGCGTGCGGCTGAAGGGAGGGTCGGTGAGGAGCGGCGGCAGCAGGAAAGTCTCCAGCTTTGGCCATAAGCAAAAGAGCGGCAAATACCTGAGCAGCAGGACACTCATGGTGTGAAAGGGCCTCGATTCAAATTGCAACCTGACACAGTATCTTCATTTTGATTTGAATGCTGCTTGCTATAGATATATAATACTGATAAATTGTGTGTGCCATTTCAGTTTAAAAACATTTCACTAGCCTGCTATCAACGGCGACATCATGAGGAAATGCGTGTGGGACAGTCGAGGAAGTGAGCAAATTTACCAGACGTCAGAACAAGACTGATGGAGATGATAAGGCAGACGCATGGAAGACAGGAAAGAGACCTGTTTGGTCTGATATTTCATTACATGAACACAAAACGGCTTAGGAACAAAACAAAAAAAAAAGTCACTTGATATCATGTAACAATGATAACAATGGCTCCATTTTCTTTTGTTTTAAGGAGAGCAGACAGCCCTCCCTCCTTAAGTGTGTTAGCGGTGTTTAAAGTGAGGAGACAGGAAAGTGAGCAGAGAGAGACACAGAAGCAGGAGGCTGGACTGCAGCAGGGAGCAAAAAGTATTCTGCTTTATCTCACTGAGAGGCTCACACTGGGCCTCATTCTTAAATTGTCGTATTAGATTCCATCATCTCATCTGATTTCAATGAAGGTGATTGGGAAAAACATGAAATTATTAATAACGTCCTTTCATTGGATAGTGATAAAGATTAGTAGTAGTTGTTGGTGTATTACAGGAAATTAGAGACAGTTGTTTTACACTGATGATTTTAAAGATATTTTTTATAAATCATGACTTGCTAACTTTTATAAATGAGGGCATTATGTTTTCTGCTGATGCTTTACATTTCAGTAAATAAACACATTTCATTATGTCTGACTGCTGACATAACCTTGTACTTTCTAATGCCACTTCTCTAATGGATATTTCTGCCGGAGTATAATGCTTGTTTTAATTTCTACTCTTTGTAAGTGTACTGCATGTTAAATGGGATAATTCAAAAACTCTTGCTTCCATTTGTGTGTGAGAGAGTGTGGTGGGTGTGATCAGTTTCATGGCTATAGCATTTCAACATTTAATCCGTCAGACTGAACGTTAGTCCCTTAACTACAGAAACAGGCTCAGCAGCATTTTTCAAATCCACTGTGGCTGTTTAATTCCACTTGACCAACCGATCATGCAGCTGCTTGTCGCTTTAACGTCTTCCACCCTGTATGTACAAAGTTTTGCCTTATCCATTTTAGATGTTCAAGAACACATGATTAAAATTCATCTCATGTCTTTTTTGGTGTAAAAATGTACAATCCAGTTCTGCCAAGGAATTAGCTCATCTGTTATCAAAATAAATGGCCTTGTTCTCATTTGTCTTTGATGGTTTGGCAAGACGCAGGCCGCTCCTGAACTTCTGAAGACCTCAGTAAAGTAGTTTTGCTTTCTGTTCTGTCAGTTATTTATCAGACATCATTCTGATTTAGTGCCACCATGACCTGCCACTGGCCAATGTAGGAGTCACTATCACAGCACATGCAGTGTTTTATTGCTGCTGTTCAGCACATCAATAACTCAATAACTGCACACTGTCAACACACTATGACTTCACTCCCTAATCCAAGGAGTTGTATAAATATTAAGACAGCAACATACTTTATTTTGGTTTTGGTTTGTTTCCCAGAATTTTCGATCTGGAAAGACACACTGAATGGGGATGTGCAGCTTTTCAACTTTAATTTGATTTCTAAACCAAGTCAAATGAACAATGAGAGAAATATGGATGTTTGTTCATGTTTAAGGATTCTCTTCATGATTTGTGCTATGCAATGTGAAATCATCAACTCATTAACGCCACCAGATGCTTAAGTTATCGTCAGGTCGTGCTGCTTTGCTCTAAATTACTTGGAAGAAGTATGATGGATGCACATGGTTGGATAAAGGAATGTGAGTAAACAAGGATCAGAGATATCAAACCAGCCTCAAATCATCATTCTTCACCTGCACAACTTGAATATTAAAGAGAACTTTGCTGGTTGTTATTCCCTAATAATTTTCTTGATGACATCTTTGGGAAAATAATTTAATTATTCATCTAATATGGCTGAATACCTTGATTTCCCTGAAATTAAAGTTAGCAATCTGCACTTTAACCTCCCAGTCACTGAGTTATATCACATCCAAAATTATAAGACTAACCAAGTGGGCAAAAACACAAACGCTTGTAAATACTTCTCCTTTGGAGCTCAATGCATGTTGCTATTCTCCTATTGATCTCTGATAGACATGTCAGATACTTACGTATTCCTGTATAGTTTTGTTTTTGTAAAGAAGCAAACTGAGCGGAGAGCCTATAGCTTACATTTATCTCAAAAATTCAATCTGCCAACTGCCAAAGAAGCCATTATAAATACTGCAGCCAAACATGAAAATATAAAACCATGTAAATCATGTGAAATGAATCAAATTCATTTGCAATTGACACAATATCCATTTCCTGTAAGAATCTTTTTTTTTTTTTTTTTAATATTGATTAAAAAAAACTCTTCCTGAGTTGACTGAAATAAATTGATCCCAACACCAAATCTGAAGAAACAATCTAACCTGCTGTTCCCCCTGCCTCCTTGTCTAAAGCTCAGTCAGTGACCAGTAGATGGCAGCAGTGCAACAGACAACCATCGCTCGCTTGCATTATTAAGCTCTCACACTCAGCAACACAGCTTCATCTGCGGCCACATAATTCAAATGACAGCATCCGAGCTTTCAAGTCATTACCAAAACTCAGGGGCGGCTTTATTCTTGATTGCTCCAGACCCATTGCATAACACATAACACTGCTGCTAATTCATGTATAGCACCTCTTAGCATCGCTTCTCGTCTGTCGGGACGATTCAGACTGAACCACTGTAATGTCTCGCCGAGCCCATTACACCTTGAAAAGGGTTATAGCGCCATGTAAATTAAACTGAATGGTTCTTTGGTTTTAATGATTGCTGCAGTGATGAGAGCACTCTCAGATGATGAAAAAAAAACAAAACATTAGGTCTTTTGAAGACTTAAGCAGCCGCAGATCCAAGTGCCTCATCTAAACAAAAAGTAATCTAAACATTCTCCAAAGAAGCTTATTTTTGACTCAAACATTCCTCCATATAGCACACACACACACACACACACACACACACACACATACATACACATGCACATACACATACACACAGCACACACACCCCTCCCACTGTTCCCTGGACGCAGCATATATGCAGATTGCAAAGTGCTGGCTCTTTGATGTGCATAGAACAGAATTGTAGATGTGTTTTATATAACCGCTCTGTCTCTCAGTGGAGAGGGAGAGGAGGAAGAGTCGAGGAGGATTACTGTCAAAACTTTTCCCCTTTCCTCCG